>NC_079474.1:4638549-4941579 GCF_026230105.1 Diorhabda sublineata | reverse complement strand
ATTATTATTGACTCCACGGCAAACTCAGAGAAAATTCTATTGCCGTGTAAAATGTAGTTAAAGTTAAATAATTATGGGTACTCAGCTCTTGGGGGCCTTAGTTTGAAACAAACAACAGCACCAGAACCCAGAACCGCAATACATGATTATCGAATTGTTGTTTGTTTCACACAAATGCCTCCAATAGCTCAGTGCCCATACTTACTTAAGCTTAAAAAATATCTTAAACTGATTAGACTGGATTTTTGTAAAACATTACAAGAAACAAAAGCCATCAGTCCCAATTTTTTTAAATGTATCTGTTTTATCAAAGGGGCGACAAAAAATTTTCAATTCACATAATGTTTACTAATCAATAATAATAATTAATAACTTTATCAATATTTTATACCAGCATCGGTTATTTCTACATAATTTTCAAATCAAAATATTCCGAAGTATCGAGTTTTATCAACAGTATCTTTTTGGTGTAAAATTAAATGATGTTCAAGTACACTTGAAATTTTTCTCAATAAAACTAATAATGAAAGAGTTATGTACAATATTATTTAGTACGAACAGTGTTTGTAGCCTCCTCTATTCATTGGATGTAAGCTCCAAATATTTTTCAGTTTTCTACCTATCCTAGAGATGGGTTCACCTTTTTTTGAAACCCCCTTTGTATACACCTGTCAATTGATGTATACCATAAAAATTTTTGACTCAACTTAAAGCGTACAGTGAACTAGCATTTGAAAGAACGTTTTGGCAAAGTTTAGATATTATAAACACATTCACGAACGAGAAATCTATTAAATATGATAAAATCAACTTTTACATTACAATTTCGCAATATCATCTAAAATTAAGAAGCAAAAATATCATTTTCATATAATGTCCTTCCGGTTCTATACTCTTGAAGTTCAACAAATGTGTGAAAAATGTTATAATCAGTATTTGTTGGATGAAATTGTTGTAGTTGAGGATTATCTTCAGTTTCGAGATGAGCTTTTAACTGTATTTAATAGATAGTTATTTAATATGATCCATTTATGTGTCCGCAAAACTTTTGTTTCCGTAGAGACCTCCAGCTATGAAAACAATGAACTGAGAGAGTTTCTCAACTGCATTAACTTCCCTCCAGATATGATTAGATTCGATCTGGCATAACTATTATATGTAAATCTGGTATGTTCATAAAATAAACAATGATAGATTACATTTAATATTGGAATTACGAAACGTGATTAAATACTTCGTTTACGCATTTCAATTTTTAATCAATATTATACCAGGTGGCTTAGGATTTCACTATAACTATTGATGTTATTGATGTGAATGTGAAAATTGTAGTCGGAGTCGATAGTGAATGGTTTTAACGCAAAAATCTTTTCATTCACTTCTAAATAGAAATTTAGGCTTAGGATATTGGTTCTCAAGTTTCCTATGAATAAAATGATTTTATGAATTACCAAAATCTCAAAAACGATATAATAAATCTTCATGATGGTAGCGCGCTTGTGAATTTTTTTAGTACATTACAATTTTAACGTTGTTTATTTTATTTCATAATATATATATATATATATATATATATATATATATATATATATATATATATATATTATATAATTTGAATTACCTCTCAATCAACCTACTATTGGTCTTCAATTTCTCATTTTTTTATTATAGAATGCAGTTGCTTTTCTCTCTACAGGTATTTACTTGTCTTACAGATTTTATTATGTCTTATCTTTTCATTATCTATTCCAATTTTTCTTTCCCTAGTCTTCTATATTCATTCCCTAGGGCGGCATCCTGTCTAAATCCGTCATTGAGTTGATTGGTACATTGCTGTAGGTTTAATCCACGTCAAAAGTCATATGTTCGTGATTGAATTCCATTTTCTGAATCAGTATGAATGTTATAAGTATATGTAAATAACACTCCAGAAGTAATTTACTATCAAATAATCATCCCAGCGACCGTGGTATTTATCTCTCATTACGGTAACCATCTCCTTGTTCACTATAAGACCTCAGATTTTCAGGATACCTGTCTAAGTGGCTATGTAGGTAATGTACCTTAATGCTCATGTTACACCCAAAATTTTCAGAGGTAATTAGAAGGTTCAAAACTAATTTTCAGTCTTCTAGTTTCGTAACAAATTTTTTAGCAAAAGATTTCCAAGTTGCTCCTTCTAATTTATAGTTGCCATAGATTCGTTAGTTTCATTATGAATTTTTCTCTTGAAAGTACATGAAATTAGCTCCAGTTTTCATATACAGGGTTATTCTAAATGATGGACCCATTTTTAAAAATGAAAAGAGAAAGTTTCAAAATTTTATATAATGTGTTACAAGGGTTCAATGTGGCCTCCAGCTGCTGCACAGCAAACATCTAGGCGGTAGCCAAACTCTTCCCACACATACATCCCAAATGTATCTGCTGTTACTGAGTGCACGGCAGCAGTTATACGGTTCCATAGATAGTTCAGAGTTATTGGTAGAGGCGGGACGAAAACAGCTTGCTTAACATAGCTCCAAAGATATAATCACATGGGGTGAGGTCAGAAGAGCTCGTTGGCCAGAAGTGTAGAGTCAGGTCTTCATTTCCCCTGCGATCAATCCAGCGCTGAGGAAGGGGTTCATTTAAAAAGCCTCGTACATCCAGGTGCCAATGGGTTGGAGCCCCATCTTGTTGAAAAATGAAGTCCTGAGAATCTTGCACAATTTGGGGGAATAGTCATTGTTGAAACATTTCAGTCACAGTTCTTTCCATGATAAGGCACAGAACACGTTTATCCTCAGTGAGTCTCTTTCGTGTTGCAATGTTGTATGTGGATTTTGCAAATCTTATATGCGAACATTGTGTCTGTTGACATTCCCACTGAGATGGAAAGTTGCTTCGTCGCTAAAAATGATACGCTGTACAAATGTGTCATCCTCCATATTTCTAACACATTACCGGAAAATTCGAGACGTTTCTCTTTGTCATTAGAGCGTAGAGCCCGTACGAGTTCTAAACGGTAGTGCTTGTACAGCAAACGCCCTCTTAGAAATTTCTATACAGTTGGTTGGAGTATTCCCAGTTCTCTATTGGTACAAACTGTCTTCTATCCGTCTGACACATGCGGTCAGCCTGTGTCAGATAATACTCGATAACTCAATACAGATAACTCAATAACACAGAATACCTTGTGCTCCACAGTCGCCATCTTACTCACAAATGGCAGTGACAGAGAATGGCGGCCTATTGCCACTCTAGCGGCCACTTCTGGAA
The DNA here is from genome assembly GCF_026230105.1 of Diorhabda sublineata. NCBI lineage: Eukaryota > Metazoa > Arthropoda > Insecta > Coleoptera > Chrysomelidae > Diorhabda > Diorhabda sublineata. The sequence continues at coordinate 4,938,318 of NC_079474.1, read as the reverse complement.
CTAACATCGTCTGCTTACACTTGTAATACATTGAAAAAAACTTTGAAACTAACCCATTCTATTGGTATAAAAATTAATCATGTAGCATTTGTACTTTAATAAATACGAATTTTTAAAAATGTAGTAGAAATTCGAAGTTTGTACTATAAATAAATGTATTTTAATCTAATTTTCGAAGTGTATAAAACGAAAATATTTTTATCTAAAGTGGTTGTAATAAAAGAAGGCTATATCGCAATCTTCTATTGCAGGAAAATCTGTTCATTTGATGAAGTATTTCGGAAAAGAAAGCCGTTGTTATTTCTTCGGAAATACACGTATCTTGTCCAATTTGTTTCAACGTAGTGAACACGTACGAAAATAACAAATTGCTGCGGATTCCTATAGCGTTCGTATATATTGAGATACTTATTATTGTGGTGAACCAACCAATAATGACGCCAAGACAAATATACGGATAATTTTATTTTATTTACAGAAGGAGCCTCATAAGTGATGTTGGTGAAAATTACTCAATTCAAACATTTTCTAATGTTTTTATAATTAATACTATGGAGTGCGATAAATATGAACTTCTTGTATTGTCAAGACATTATTGGAAACTAAAGTTTAAATCAGCCGTGCTGCAATGAAAATATGTGACATTGAAGATGACATAGTTAATGAACGTTGTAATTGTAAACAAAATAACGATTAACGAACTATCTTGAACCTTTTAAAGATACCATACATCACCAATTAACATAAGATTTATAAAAGATTTCAAGGAAAACCAGACGAATTAATTAAGATTCGAGCGATACGTCAAGTAGAGGTATGTACAATCTACTTGTCCTGTCGAAAAATAATCGTCTTATTAGAACCATTGTTACTTGCGGAGAAAAATGGATTTACCTAACAGAGCATGGAAAATCATTGATTAGACTTGCTAGACAAAGGAAAATTACCAGAACCCGTCGTAAAGAGAGCCCGATTCTTGTTGTGTATCTGGTGAAATTATGAAAAGTTAGGAATCATTCCTTGTGGGCGTGCTATTAATGCCGAGGTGTACTGTGCACAGCTGCTTTTTTCAGAGAAATACCAAATTTTCGTTAACTGAAAATGGGTTTACTTACAACAAGATATTGTTAAACCACATACTGCTAAAGTTATGCGGAATAAGATCGAAGAACTTAGTGGTATTCATCTCCTACTACCACCAGTAGTCTGACCAGCATGCTGAAATTGTAGTGCGATAATTGTTTGCATCTAAGGCAAAAATATGGTTTCGCTAAGGTCTCGAAGGTATGTATTGATAATTTTCGATGTACATTATACGAAGGTTGTTCAATTATAAACCTGAATTTTTTAATAAACCCACGAAAAATATAAGTATCTGCACTCAATGTTTAACTGGTCTCGTACAAAGTGTCCGCGATTACGTAACCTCGCTGGGGATGTATGGTTACGATATTTGAATAGAAATCCAACAAGCTCGACTTACCTAAAAGGCTCTGCCTAGAAACACTTTTGAGTACCCTGTGAATGCTTTCTGTGCTAGTTTTGCGCGAAACAGCATGTGAAGCAGCACATTGGAGAGGTGGTGAAGCTATGTTTAATCTGGAACCACTACTGCTTAACCGTTCTCCCACCATACATCCACCTGATGTAATGATACCTGCAACGAAAAATCTACATCAATATAATACTTTTTTCATTTGACAATCGATAATCCACAAGACTCTATGTCTAATCGGCAGAAATATTTACAAAAATCCCATCGTTGGTCTATTCAAAAACTACATCTTGCCGATTGAAGTCGAGTAAGCACTACAAATTATCAACAATTATTATCGCTATGATCATTTACAGAAATGCTTCTACGAGGATTTAACGTTCCAAAATTGATTGGCAAAAATTTATTCGTCTTGCCATTAGGCAAGAGTAATTATACTGTCAACGATTAGACACCTTGCACCAAAACCAAAAGCTCAACAACTTTTCTGGCTGAAAAAATATTACTAGGGCTGTTTTTTTTCAACCTCCGATAGGCTATGAATAAAAGACAAGTTCTTATAAGAGAATAATTTAATTACTAAAAGATTATGGTTACTTTTCAGTAGCAATAGACTACAAAACAGATCTTGGAACTTCTGGAAATTCCGTAGACAAACCAGTAATGGTGAATCTGCGGATCTAGACCCCCTTCATCATACACATCATTACGACCATCTTCAAACTTTCGACACCATTCACGCACAACATCATCACTAATGAAGTTTTCCCCATACATACGACTTATTCTCCGATGGATTTCTGCAGCTCTGTTGCCTTCAGCCCGTAGAAAACAAATTACACTTGGCGGGAGCATAGATAATGACGGACATGTTTACGTGGCTGTAGCACAACGCCGACTGACTCTTGAATGTCAACAATGGCGGAGTGTGTAGTGCGAGAACTTCGCAGTAGCCTACAGTGCATGCCTGCTTTCTTCTGCCCGCGTAACGTCGCACGGAGCGATCGGAGGTTGAAAAAAAAACGGCTCTTGTATTTTACTTGATATTAATCCTATTAAGAACCAGTGAGATCTTGCTAAACGGGCCATAACCAAGGCATTGGTAACCATTAGGCCACAGTTAATTGAAGCTGATGTCACAATATATCACAAGATGGAACTCCAATGCAAGAGTTTATATAGAATGCATGTCCCGACGCCTAAAGCTGTGATTGTTGAGAAAGGCGGTGGCATTTTACTTAAGACTGTCTATCGTAATTATTTTTTTATTTTGGTATGAATTTAAAGAGTCATTTGATGTACCTATAGGTTTTTATCAAAGAAATGAATCGAGAAATGGAAGCTTTTAACTAATAAAGGAACATTTACAAGATTGGGCAATGCAAAAATGGAGATTTTTGTTGAGACTGACGATCACGCAAAGTTATTTGTTTTATGAAAAACTATCGTTTTCAAAAATTCATATGCCGACAACTCTAACCGCTTAAATAATTATTCAAGGCGATTTGACAATATTAAAGGTGAAAAATAAATTTAATCAAAAGTTAAATATCTGATATAATGGTAATGTTCAAAAATATACGAACAGAAAAAACAATATTCCATTTTAATGAAAAATTAGACGTCAATGATGCTAATAAATTGAAAATAAGTTTTATTCTCTAAATTCTACGTAAAGTCCATTAATCAAACTCCGCTTTGAGGTGTACAGTGAATAGCACAATCATCATTGGTGCATGAGGAAAATCAAAATGATTGCTTACAAACATTCGTATCTCTATCCATCCTCCATCGCATTCATCTCCAAAGCTCAATTAATTATTTATCAAAATCTCAGTTTCCAGATGAAATATGAACCATTGGATATGTTTCAAATAGGCGGTTGAATTATCAAAATTTAGAAAATAAAATTGAAACAAGATTCTCGAATTAATCAACTCGAGTAACGAGCCACAAAACTCAGGAAATTGTATGGAATTTAAGGATTATTGGCTATAAATAGATATTCAGATTGATAATTTGTTTTTGTGAGAGAACATATATCTTCAAGTTTGATTATAATTGTTTGAAAAATTATATAGTATACACAACAATATATAGAATATTGAAAATACCAAAGTTTATCACTTATTTATACATTATTTATTCTAATATTTCTATAGAATATTACGTGTAGATGACGTGAAAATAAGTCTTTAATGCTGCAAAATCAGAACTCATATTTTCTAAGTTATACATTCGAACATTGGGTAACCATCAACTTTTTTATCAGTTTTACATTCAGGAGTACTTAAACTTTTAACTCTGTGTATAAACCCTTTTATTGTCCTCAATTTTTGTCTCCAAGGATGGTTCGAATAAAAGTTGTGCAGTCGGCCCGTTGCTGAAGGTTTGGAAAACCAATTTTTTAATAATTCACCATTCGGTCGCCAAAACTGTGTCCAAAAAAGAGATTGCACCATTTCATTCTTCCCCACAGGTAAACTTGGGATAATAGGAGCAAAACGTATGTATTGAGGGAAGTTGCAGCTTCCAGCAACCAGATCATTTATAACCAAATAAGCCAAAACTGGGCTAACAGGATTTCCCATGAGTGTGCCTTCCAGTTGTTTGCAGAGTCTGCCGTTAAAAGAAGAGTAAATGGATCCAAATAATCAATCAATTCTGTATATCAGTAAATGCCGATAGGTGTATGTGTTATATGTTAAATGCATATATGAAACTAATCTATTGTAAAGAATGTTTCGTTTCAAATGTGATAAGTACAATAAAATTAAATTAATGTTGAGTACGAATGTTGTAAAAGGACTCACCACATTTTGGCTACAACAGAACAACTTTACATACCTTATTTTTTTATATAAATTTCATAATTCTCTCATTTATACAATAAAATAAAATAGGAAATATAAGCATGTTACTGTTTGTCACCCATGACATCAATAATAAATGTTTACTCAAGTGAAATAAATTTTTTAATTAGTTTTTTCACATTTTATGTTGTTAAAAGATTATTCAATAACCATTGTTCAAATTAAAATAATGATATTACCCATATCTTTTACAACATCACACTAAAAAATTGATAAGTTTGCACTTAACATAAGTGTCCACAACTCCATCGTTATTTACTAAAATTCTAGTTATATTAGTAAAAAGTGATACTGCGTCTGAAGATATCACAATATAACCATTATTCAGTGTTATATCTTTTGTTGACTCCACAAATTCATATTTTTTACATATGTACAAACGTCGTGGTTATTGGCTTCATCGTTCGCCATAAAGAGACATTCTGGAGAAAATGATCATAAAATGTGTTTATTTATTGAAAATATTCACAGGAGGTATTAAAACACAATCAAACATGTCTAATTGAACTATATACTATCGAACATCATGTTACTTACATAAGGAAAAAATTTGAATGTAACAAATTTAGTTGATTAGCAAAAAAATGAGCACCTTGCACTTCTACACACTCTACACAGAGCATTCAAATATTCTGCTCTATAGCGTCACAATGGAAGAAATATCCCCCCCAAAAAATAAATTCATTGTACTTAATCCAGGGGAACGTGTTAACCTCCTCGACCCATCCAGCTAGTAGGAAATATTTTATTAAGATGATTTTTTACATCATTTAGGAAGTCGAGAGGGGCTCCATCGTGCATGAACCACATGTCTCTGCGAATGTTTAGAGAAATATCACTTAACATGGATGGGAAATCATTTTAGAGAAATTCTAAGCATCGTTGAGCATTCAGGTTATTATCAAATAGATATGGACCTAATAAATTATTACCCATTATTTCTGCCTACACATTAAGACAAAATCGATGTTGATTCGTCATTTGAGTTCTACTGACAGGATTTTCATCGGCCCATAAAATATGTAAATTATGGGAATTGATCAAACCGTCTCGTGTGTAACCATTTTATGTAAAATAATGAAAACTAGTTCATTCGATTTATGTAAACAAACCTGTTTCCCGTAAGCTGCGATCAACCCTAACAAAAGTTCTATAGTCGGGTATAATTCTACCCGGAGAGCAATTATTTAGACAACCTTCTGTCTTCTGACGAGCTAGCAGAAGCCAAACCATATATCAAATGCGTGTCGGCATATTCACTAAAGGTAAATTACACTATATTGAAACTTTTAATACGATTTGATAATTATTGATAACAGGTTTTGAGAAGATTTACGATAAACTGACATTAACAAATTATATCTCTAGCAATTCTCAATTGAATATCACGTAGTGCTTATTAAACAGTAGCCTACTAGATGAAAAATAATTTTTCCTACTAATATGATCTTCAATAGTATGTAGTGCAAATGTTTATTCATTCATTCATTAGTTCTCAAAAAAATATTTGAGAATTTTCCATGAATAATTACAATTTATGATAATTTTTTTCAGAATGTCTCTTTACAGCGAACGGCATCCTTGACATGTACAACAATCTAGAAATCCACATATCTCCTAATCCATGAATTTTATCGAGTTAAATAAAGAATACCTTTTTGTTCTAAAATTAAGTAAAAAATTATCTTGTACAGATTGTCCCTGTGAAAGTTACGAATACCCATTGGGCATGAGTCGCTCCTGGCTTTCGGGATAATAGTGTAGAATTATTTATTCCGTCAAACACACTACATAGACGTACGTAATCAATCATTAAGTATTCATGTTATTCGACTGTATAATTTAGATAATATACTTAAATAAATTACACAACATTATTTTCACGTCATCTATTCACTCCCGAATTTTTGCATTTAGTCCTTTGTTCTGAGTAGATTTGTACTACTGAAGTTATGGACTCAATATCTAGAAAACCAGTGGTGTTAGATCAGTAAAATGTGAAGGATAATTGATTAGAGCCTCAGAAAATTATACATTTAACAAAATTGTCTACAGTTGTGCTAATATCCTAGGGAAACCACTGATTTTTCCTCCGAAAAAACCTTCTTACATACATACTATATATACTATACATACATACTATATCCTCACAGTCACTTCGCAGCGGTTTTAGAATAGTAGCGTCAAGCGATCGAAACAAAAGAAAGCGAGTTATTTGCTTACAACTTCCAAGATCTCAATGACTTAATAAGAGACTTAAATATTCCGAAAAGTAAAGCCGGGTTACTGTCATCGCGGTTAAAACAATGGAATTTAATTAAATGTTCGAATATCCTGTCAAACGTCCTGAAAACGTCATGAAGATTTTTCTTGTTTCTTCAGCAAGGAAGTTTTTGCCATTACGTGAAAGGTCTATTTGATGAAATCGGTATTTCTTGTCATATATCTCAATGGCGACTTTTAATTGACAGTTAAATTAAAAGTCCGAAAGCTGTTCTACTACACAATAGGAACAAATTTCCATCGATTCCATTAAGGCGGCTACAGACGAAACTGCAAGCTTGTCAAGCATGCATGATCAAATCAATTTAAAAGCTTGTGCAGATTTTTCCTACAGACGCTCAAGCTTGCTTACACAAAAAGTTTGATCACATTCATGCTTGTCAAGCTTGCAGTTACGTCTGTAGCCGCCTTTAGCAAATTCTCTATTAACTACAATTAAATATATGAAATATAAGTGGGAAGTAATTGGTGATTTCAAGATAGTGTGTTTTTTGACAGGAATGTAAGTTGGTTATACTAAACACTAAACATCCTGTTTTCTAAGCCTGTGGGATAGTGGAAGGGATGAGCACGAAATAGGAAAATCTAATGTTGAAGAGAAAAAAGCTTGAATCAGTTTTAAGACAGTAGTAACCATAGCACGTTGAGTCCCAGCGCTGTCCATAGGCCCGCAACTGAATTTACCTCATAGCCCAGAGCGGTCCTATGGACCACTCGGCGTATTTCATTTGAAATACACTCCAGGGTTTATGGGAAAAAATTTGTGTATTGTGAGTACTATCCAAAATTTGGATGGATCATAAATCAAACTAGTTTTACCAACCCTTGAGAAAGAGCTTAGATATAAATGCGTTACACATTTTTTTAAATGTTTCAACACAAAACAAACGTAGCAGATAATTGAATATGACCTCAACTAAAAGCATTATTTATTATCTCATATAATATTCCTTAAAACACGTTGTATATTTTTGCATACTCTACATAAAAGCATAATTTCAAAGGATAAAGCAGCTATCAAAAATTTTGTTTTTCCATACTGCAAGTAGGTGTAACTTCAAAGTATAATGACAAGATTTATTTCGAATAAAAAATGCAAAAAATGTTTTTTTGTGTGCGGGTCATAGGGCCGGGCGGATGTAATTTGGGCGCTAAAGGATTAATGTACTTTTTACAACATGTAAACTAGGCGCCAAGTCCGAAGGGTCATTTTAATCCTATGTGTATTTTGGGCGCTAACCGACTGAAGTACATGATTTATGAAATACAGTTATTTATTAAATCACCGACATTCATAATAAGATATATTTTTGTATTTTTAGATTTTCCAGAGGGGGCCATTTTGCACTTTTTTTAAATGAAAAATCTGCCCTTAATAAAGTTTCCTCACAACATTTTTGTAACACTCTACAGAATAAAGTAAATTTTATATTTCTTTATATTTTTATTTAGTACTTAAATACATATTACATATAAAATAAGAGATTTACATAACCTAACCTAACCTAACCTACTTAAAAATCTATCAACTTTCCCTCTATTGGGTTATTTTATGACTCGACCTCGACCATGTCGGATTATCTACCCTTCTTGGTCAGACAGGTAAAGAAGGATGGTTAGCGCCCAAATTACACCCGCCGATAGGGCCGCTCGAGGTGCTGGGGAAAGTTTTAGTAGTAAACTTTTCCTCGGGCCCAGAGTGGGCTCAAGAACTACACAAAAAATATCATTCTTTCGCACTTTTTATTTTAAATAAATTTTTCCTAGGATTCAAAAGTTTATCAATTTTGGTTGGGGCTCAACGTGATAGAGCTGAAAAGTACCATTGACATGGTCACGAATTTTTCTATCAAGCGATGTAGAATTTCTCTAAAAATGCATTCCTATGTCACATTCTCATCTAGATAAATTTAAAGATAATATGGGAGGTTATTCGGAAGAACAGGGGGAACGGTTCCATTTTTAAATTTCTCAACTCCATTTTAAAACTGTTGACTTGTTATATGATCCAATAAATCTCTGCTTGGATTTACTATGTACTTTCAATGATTTTATATTCACAAAAATAAATTCAGAAGTAGTTTTTTTTCTAATTATAGATATAAAAGCAAAAATGTTGTATACCACTGTAATCAAATTAATGCTTTCAAAGAACTCAAAGATCACTTATTTGAATGTGGTTACTAAACTGAGTTGTGATCTCATCATATTTAAGAAAGGAATATGCAGTTTGAAATGAATAACAAAGCTATCAATCATTTTTTATTTAACGGATAGGCTTTCTTTTTACAAATCCCATCTGAATGTAATTCCTGAATAAAGTGCCAAATAATAAAGTAATTAATAGCTCTGATTCTTTAAGTACACTTAGAGGCAATTCGAAAATGGAAGGCTAATTCCGCTTGAGAGGCGCTTGAAACCTAATTAATACAGAATTACTTTCATCATTCAAAGTTTACTATCACCATTTCTACGGTGAATTAAATATTTCATTAACAATAAGAAATGGCAGTTGGAGTTTATAGGTCTTGAATCACTATTGGGGGAGGAAAATATGATTATGGAATGTTAAATTGAATCAGAATGCATGTACTCGAATTTTTTGAAAATAGAAAGTTTCAGGGGAAATTGGTGATTCGGTAAATAAAATCGGTTTTAGTGTTTTAGAAAACAACAGCGGCCTCAAAAACTTCGAACTAACTTAGGAAATTTTGAATAGAAACTTTGAAATTGATGTAGGTATAGAATTTTCAGATTTAAGTAATTTTAAAATGCCTCAGTTACCTCGCTAGATGTTGAAAGTAACTTATCGATTTATAAAAATATACAGTCAGATAAATATGCCAGGTACCAGCCGATTTCACGTGTAATTTTGATGATCAATATCGATTTGATTGAAAATTGGTGTGAAGGTAGTATTTATAACCTTCTTCAAAACGCTGTCCCAAAGGGTGGTGGTGAAAGCCACCCCTTATTGGAGATGAAAATTTATTTCATCAAAATAATCTCGTACGCACATAAATTCGCTGATTCTAACTTTTACTCCACAAAGTTTTCATTTTATTGGTTTATCAGCAAAATTATTTGACTAAAATGTAGTTAATAAGAAAACAAAGAGATTTCATTTTTTAAGGACATCTGTGAATTCAATAATAACTGAGTTATTGCCCATTGAAGCTTGGCTATTTTTGGGGAACCCCGAAATTGGAAACTTTCAACCTCAAATAACTTGAAATTGATGAAATTTTTAGGAAAAACTCAAGAGATATTTTTTAAAGCACATAGAAAATCCTTCACAATGAGTACTGTCAAAAGTATTTTGCATAAGAATTGTCTGATTTATAACAAAAATAAGGTTTCTTCTTTTTTCTTTTTTGATGATTTTTGATGAATGTAATAATTGTACCCTCGCGATTACCACCCTTATTGAAATTGATTGTAATACACTAGCAATTAACTTTATTTATATATTATTGATATAATCCATGTGATTTGATCAGTTTTGAATGCTTATTTTAGAAAAAATAATTGATTAAATTGAACACTAAATTTCCGTAATCTTTAAAAGAAAAATGAGTATTTCTTAAATAAACCAAAAACTATCCATGTTATCAGAAAACGTTATGAATATTAATTGTAGGGTTTTTCTTGTCAAAAATTTTAACCTGTTTAGAGTCTCTGTATCATAAAAATTGAAGGAGATACATTAGTTCAAAATTTGTATTAGCGTACCAAATGTGGCTTGTGAAACCCCTTTAAGCTTCTCCCTTTTCGAAGCCCGGGGTTTAAAAAAGTGTTAATTAATATGAAGTTGAAATAATTCATATCGTCTACAAAATGCTTTTTTAAAAAAGTTTCTAGGTTGAGAATTGGGCGAGTTATTGTCGAAAAACCAACTATTTTCTTTTTTCAAAATTTCGGATCCCGAATTTTGGAGCATTGGAAAGAGAAATGTGGAGCGTACAATCGAGCAACAGCTGACACGAACGATAAGAGGATGAAGATATTAGTGTTGATGAAATATAATTATTCAAAATTGTTTTTCAAATTAATTTTTTTTTATTTTAAAAATATTTTGGAATATTTAAAAGGCAACACTCCTAAAAACTACTGACGTAATATTCTCGATTCAATATTAATTTTTTATTACAAATAAATCGTTGAGATTATTTTTCAGCTTTTCATTTGGTTAAGGGATGATTTGGAGGGGTTATATGATTCTGATTATTAATAAACGTATTTTAGAATGTTAACAGATTTACTAATAATACAAACACACTTCATTTTACCCTAAACATACATAAAATTTGAGGTTTTGTTTTTTTTTGCAATAAGGGGTAATTTACACACCTCAAAATATAAAAAGGCTTTTCGGTTGAGGGAAGATTTCGTAGAAGAACGTAAGTAAAGCTTGAATGCAAATTTTCATAAAAATCGAGATTATAAGTATCCTTGAAAAAAACTTTCAATATTACCACCCTCAAAGAATGGTGTTTGGAAGGGTTGCATGAGTCCGATTAATCATAAATTTGTTTGAGAATATCAACAGATATACGAATAATGCATTTCAACTTTCTTTTACTCAAATGAATACTAAAATCGAAGATTCTCAAATTTTTTAAGATAAGGGGTAGTTTTCATCACTAAAAAATGAAAATATGCACAGGATAGATTTTGAATAGGGAGGTAAGTAGAGCTTAAGTCCAAATTTTCATAAAAATCGACGTGATTAACAAAATTTTAACAGTTTTAACGTTTTTTTCCGCTGGCCAAAAAGCAAAATCTTAGCATGGATAATTTGGAAAAACACCTTGTCATAAATTATGATATAGAAGATTTTTTTAATGCCAGAATAATATACAAATTCCCTATTTATAAGAATCGGCTTCTTTTTAAATTAATATTAATAAATTATATTTTTTTAAACAAAAAAGATACCAAATGTGCATGTTTAAAATTTTTTTTGAGTATATTTTGTCATTTTTATTGAATATATATACGCATAAAGCTAAACCTGAATCAGTCTCTCTATTAATGAAAGATTTCACAGAGCGGTGATAAAACCAGATATAAAACAACCCCATTACATCTTGAGGTGAAAAACCTTGATATCGAACGAGGATGAATCACTATTATGGCCAACCTCTCCAACGCAACTGAAAAATTCATCAACACTACCCAGTATCACGATAATACTACAGACTCCTACTAGTAACACTTCCTAGAAAAGAGCCTAGAAATTTTGAAATACCCAATTTATCAGTTAATAAAAGAAAACCTGGATCACATTACGGTTAAATACACCATACTAAATGATTAAAAAGGAGTAGACACTTTTTAGTAGCCTCATGATATTCTCATTCTCATGAGGGGCTCTACATATGGTAGAAGTATGTAAAGTTCCTCATGACTCACACTGTATATTGTAACAGGAAAATAAAATCAATTTCTAATAAAAAAACAACGAAACTAGATGAAATAAAGGTGATACAAGTTTTGAACACTTGCAACTGTTTTTCGCTGTTGATGATCCACGTAGTGGTTGGGCGCAATTCTTCAGTTACTGAGAGAATGAAATGAAAGATTTGAGATACACTCATCAAGAGGTTGAGGCCTGTAACAGTGAATTCTACAAGAACGAAAGTTCAATAACAGATAAAACTTTGATAAAAGCAGTACCGATGTCTGGTAGCTTACAACATATATTCTAGAGAGAATGTTTTTGTGTCCATAATGTATCTGACTAAATTCATTTTTAATTTGTTAGACTGTAGCGAGCAAAAATACTACAGTAAGTAGTAAGTAGCAAACAATTTTATTTCCAAAATTAGATAGTATTCATGTAGTTAACAGAAAATATTAAAAAAAAATCAAGAAAAAATTAGTGCTACACGCCGAAACTATTTTAACAATATTCAGTTTACAACGTAAATATGCTTTACTCGTATAAAAAAGCAGACGGGAATTCGATCTTCAAAAGCTCCTTAAGCGATACAAAAGCTTTCGATACTTGCAAATTCAATATAAACGAAAACTTGATAAGGTTTAAAGGAAGTTGCTTGGAAACGTTGCGCAGAAAAATAATTAATACAAGGAAAGTTTGATTATTAAACCTGTAATATCCCTTACGGATGAATTATTTTACTTTGCAGATAAAATAAAAAAAACTGGAAAAGATACAACTTCGCATGTAATAACTAAGTATTCGTTTCTACTGTATCGAAAATGTTCTTTCAAATGAAATGATGGTCGCTAGGCAAATCAATCGAATTATAGAAAAAGACTATAAACTCATTTCTAAAATATTCTCCAAAAACAGTTAAAAGTCAAAAGTCAAAAGCACCCTGTGTAAATATTCCTAACCAATATGTTTAAAAACTTAAAGGTATACCCAGTAAACAATCAATGGGAAGTAGCTTACCCCGGCCTAGGTAAGTTTGGAATCCCTTAGGTGATACAGGTATAAAAACTAAATAGACTTTTAAAGTATTCAAGGGCGTAGTCAATTCAATATATTATTTATTGAACTCATTTTTCTGGTTGTAACTTTTGCAGCCTAACCTTACCAGCAGTCCGTTTATACCTATATCCATAGTTGTAATTTTCACATTCGTAAAATTTATATAATAATGAAATTACCAATTATTGGAATCGGAATCTCCAGCAAAGGGTTAAATCATCTTCTTCCGCCCGATCAGATTTTGTGAAAATAAAATACAGATTTTCAAGTGAGCTTATGATAATTAAAATGAACGTTTTTGGCAACTACGCCATGTACCTTAGTATTTACAAGTACATAATGCAGGTACAAATGTCTCTGAACAACTTCCTCAATATAACAATAACCATTTGACTCTTGATTGAACGGTACTTGCCCCATGAAATTTCAAGTTACCTTATTTTGAAACCATGTTTTCTTTCTTTTATAATTTCGATCCTCTCATATATACCTGGTTCACGTTTTAGTAAAAACCAACATATTGTTCCTTACTGACACGAATCCAGGCGAGACGTTTTGTATTGAAGAGAAATTAATTCTGTCTCGGGACAGCTAAGCAATCAGATCTCAGCGAGCTACGAAGCTATCTAGAGATTCGGCGCGCGCGACTTAGTTTAATTTTTCGGTTTTTATATAATTTCGTGTATATTGTTTTGTTTGGTATTTGTGTACCACGCGAACCTCGACCATAAGACTAGCACCCATAGTTCCAATGTTATTATTACCTTGATAATTTAGAATTAAGTCTCTGAAAAAACAAGGAATCATATAAATATGCATCATTATCTATTGCCCAATTTACAATGCAAAAATTAACGAGATCTTTATATTTGGTAATTCCCATTTCTTTGTTAACATCATTTGGTCTGATTTGATCTTGTCCAGAAAAAAAAACCAGACGTCGAATATTATGTCCACCACAACTAAACTAGAGGATTCACACATTAAAGAAATTATAAATATTACCAAAAACTGGTAAGTGGGCAATAATAATAATTTGTAGAGGAAAATAATTAAGGAAAACATATTTTCTTGCCAAAAATAGATTTTATTAATTGCCTGAAAATAGGCTTCAGTTTCAGCAATGGCTCCTTCATTTGAGTTTCTCACCGGCCAGCGTTTTTTTGAGATCAGCGAATAGCCAGTAGTCATTAGGGGCCAGATATGGACTATAAGATGGATGAGGAAGCGATTCAAAGTGGAATTCGATCAATTTAACTATCGCTACCATCGACTTGTGAATCTGTGCATTATCTTGGTGAAACAATGGATTTTTCTTAGACATATGAGGCCGTTTTCACTTGATTTTTGCATTCAAACGATCCGACAACTTTGCAGTATTCGCTATGATTGTCTCTCCCTTTTTGAGACAATATTCTATACGCATCCCAAAATACTGAAGCCTTAACCTTCCCAGCTGACGCTTCGGACGTGGTTTACCAGCTGCAGTCCACTTAGATGATGATCTTTTTGATTCCGAAGTGAAGTGATTAATCCATGTTTCATCCATTGTCACATGTTGATGCAAAAAATCTGATTTATTACGCGTTTTGATCGTCTGTAAATAAACGTGGCACCCACTTTGAAAAAACCTTTTTAATTTTTCAATTGTTCATGCATAATGTGAAGATACTGCCTTCTAATATTGGATTTTTTTATTAACTGGATCAACCACCTCAATTGGACGACCCGAACGTTCAACATCATCAGTGTCTGTACGATCACGTTTAAATTCAGCAAACCAATAACAAATGGTTCTTTTCGATGGAGCAGAGTTCGGATAAGACTTTTGAAGCCATTGCTGAGCTTGTACAGTATTTTTTTCATCAAGAAGTAATGATAAATTAATACACCAAATTGTTTTCAATCCATTGTTTTTAAAATAACAAAGTGTTACTGTTACTTTTTCCTGACTAATCAAAATGTCATAGTCTTTATAAAAATCATATGGATATGACAACGGTAGCGCCATCTATGTGTCAGTCACACGATTCATTGAATAATGTATTATATTTATTATAAATGATACATGATAAATATATGTTGGACAAGTTTTATCATAAATATCAATTTTCTTCCTCATAGCTCATATCTGAATAGTTACAGAACATCCTGTATGTCTGTTTATAATTACTTTACAAAGTTCCATCCATAAGTCGACATTTTTAGGTCTCTCTGGGCTTAAATCATATTTAAAAAACTACGTAGATAATGAAACTCGTCGTGTTCGGATGAAGTAGCAGAGTCGTAGAGCAAAGAGATAAATTCAAAGTGCACTCCCCAGCTGTATACATAACTAGGCCATAACAAATAATTTCGGTGCCTCGATTTTTCAATTTTTTTTATTCTGGCGTATTCTGCAATATTCGACAGAACCACTATTATTACCTTCATCGAACCGAGCAAAAAATGCACAGGATGACATGTGCTGTTCCGCTATTGCTGTATAAAACTATAATAGAGTAAAATCGAGAATGAAACCTTTGATGCGAACGAAGGCGGTTATTTAACCTCATTCACAATGGATTTTATGCATTCACTTATGTGTGTGACAATACTAACGCGTAATATTCTCCACAAAAAAAGTCACATGAAATTTTCGATAAAAAATTTTAATATCTGATAGTGACAGTTGTTATTTATTGATATATCAGAAACTGCATAAATCAACAACTTTAGTATGATTGCATACATGAAAAAAAAATACAGAAATCAGATTTTAAACGTAAACATAACCTCATTGTCTCAATTTCTTTAATGACCACACTTTTTTCAATGTCTAACAATGTTTTACATGCAAAACTTATTCAAATTTTCACCTCTAACATTTTTTCAATGTTTTTCTTCATCTAAAATTAGTTTTAAAAAAGAGGCCAAAATTAACTTTTCAACTTATTCCGTCTGTCATATTTTGATAATTTGAATAATTGTCAATGTCAATTGTCAATTACCGATGACGCCATGATATGGCGAACAAATGCAGATGGTCTTTAAAAATAATTAAACATCTTTCATCTTACAGAAGAACAGAGCAAAGGTCGACTATGAAATCGGTGGAGTGACCATCTAGTGACAGGATAAAGAAAGGTATTGAAGAAGGACTAGAGGTTAGACCTATTTAGGGAAGAAAGAAGAAGATATTAAACAATAGATCACCTACAATATAACAAAACATAATTTTTCCTTAGTTGTTACATTTCAAAATATGTAGCAGCTATCAATTAAATTATTAGAAGTTGCATTGAAACCTATAAATTCTACACAAATTAATTAGGTTTTTTTTATAATTCACAACTTTCTCGTTCCTATGTATCTACTATTTCTAAACATTATCTTTTTCTTATATTTGATTCCGTTCCAAGAATTATTGAATTTTTTTAATTCGATGTATATTTTTAACATTTTTGTTAATACAGTCTTATTTTTTTATCGTTTCCATTATTGAAATAATAGGATAGTTCTTGAGAAAGTTCTTGTCCATATGGTAAGGACAAATGTTTTACATCTCTGCTCTATTTTCTAATTGATCCTTCTGCGCAGTATGTTTCAGAATAATCATCTTCTTTAAATGCAGTTTCTGTTTATTAAATAGTTGAGCAGTCTAATTTTCAGGAGCATAAGCCAATGCTGCGAGAAGCTCTTCAGAATTTTAGAGTATTCTAACGGAAATTCTCGATTTGCTGCGGCTTAATAACTAGCGAATTCTCTTCGATAGGTACATACTGGCAGAATAAAAAGACAGTAAATTGAAAATAATACCAATAATACAAGCTGTGCAATTAATTTCTGTTCCTAAAATTTAGAGCTGGTACAAGAAATTTACTGAAAATTAATATACTAGAAACATTCAAAATATGAGTTTATTTGACATCAATTTGTCCAACATTCATTTGGATTGTGACAGATATTGCTAAACTGATTGAGTTACACAATTGATAGAAATGAATATCAAGAAGCCTGAATCCATGGAAAACTCTGTGACAAAGCGTAAAGCGGAGAGGAGTGAATAAAGTTCTAAATTGAAAGATTGAGTGGAAGACAGAGAATTGACAAAAATTTACATATAATTGAAAAAATTACGATGTTGGTGTCCCAAGTTTGAATCTGGATTATTATTAGAATCTTGAAAAACACCGAAATTGAACTTTCGTTATGTGGGTTTCTCTTTAATTTTCATTCTTTATACAAAACAGTTTCTCAAATCAATCATAAATTTGCTTGGAAAATTTGACCAATATTTATTTCGTTGAGAAATTTATTCCAATGTTAACAATTCTCCTATATACTACAAGTTCGCGAAAAAGAAGTTCTATACTTAACTACTATACCCACTATCAAAAGTTATTATTTATCGTCGAATTCGAATTGACGACATAAAGAAAGGCAAATATAATAGAAAGCAAAGATAAGGATAAGCTAATGAAGCTTTAATAGATTCCATCTATGCTATTGATTGATTTGACATTCAAATTACCAGAGCTGGAATAAAATAGATTCATTCAGTTAATATATGACTCCATAACATAGGAGAATATATCGATTTTGATTTATCTAAATTAATAACAAGATAACGAGTAAAGTAACTATCCAAATGAAATCATTTCCTATGTTTAAATATATTTTTGTTGGACATCATCGTCAATTAACATCCGACAGTTATTGAAAGCAACTAAATGTAGTAGTTTGGAATTTATTTAATATATAAATTTGTGGTCACGATATTTGAATATATAACGTACTTTGTAATATTCAAATGATGATTTCTCGTATCAAAATAACTGACAGTTCCATTTACACTAGTTACACTCAATTCGCTGCTCTCTATATTACGTGTTCATTGAATATTAACTAGAATGTTTATTCGGGTTTAGAGTGCCACTCAAAAACGATTTTCAATCAATACAAGAAAATTACAGCATCAAGTTAATTGTCGTTCCGCTTTGTATGAATAACGTGAGATTAAATCATAAATAAATGTGAGAAAATATTATCTAATACACGTTCATCTAAAAATTCATATCACATAAAGAATGATCTGCCATATTTCACTCAATCGAATGCCGTTCAAATATTCCTTTGTCTGTCCGATGTTTATTCAACTGCCGTTTTATCATCAGCGTGCTTCGTTTATTAAATTTTCTTTGATAAACAATGATAAATCAAAAAATGTTAATACTAAACTTAAATTTGCCATTCAACGATGCCCCGTTAGGATAAGTTTAATATCTGTATGTGGATGGATGTACTCAAAAATAGCTCATACAATTTTTTGGGCGTGCACCATTTCGTGATTTCAATACCCACCAGAAACTTTTAACTTCTGTTACAATGTGCCAACTCGTGGTTGTTAAGAAGAATAGACAACTCGTGACGGAAGATTATGTAGCTCGGGATTTCAATTGTGAAATAAGAAACAAAAATAAACTCCATTAAAATCGAGTATTATGTTGTGTACACGATATAATTTAACACGCATAGAAAAAGTTATAATGAACGAGATTCAATATGCAGCTTCAACATCAGTTAGTATTATCCTAGATAAAACAATTTCTTGGAAAATCATTTCGAGTAGAAGCTTTAGAGCCGCCATTAGAACAGGAAAAATACCACTACAGACAATCAACAATAATTAAAAAAAAAATGAAATTGAGTACATATGACCTGACAAACAAATATTGGGCCAAAAAACCTTGATATTGGCATCTTATTTATCAAAATTCGATAATTATATCGACATATATACAGATGATTCTAAGCAATCAAGTGGTGTTGGTAGCGCAATTTATGTACCATCAAGGAAATTACAAATGCAATTTAAACTTGATTATATCTGACCTCTATTTACTCTACAGAAGCGATCGGAATTATCAAGCTCTGTAATTCATAGAACGAGATGGCTATAAAAATCTTTCATAATATCGGACTCTTCATCAGTTCTTACAAGCATTAGTCCATCTTTCGATATAAATGATACGTTTGGAAATTAAACTATTCTAAACATTAAACTGAAAGGTACACATAAAAGAATATGATGAAAAATTTTTGTGGATAAAAACACATATCGGACTCATAACGAACATGTAGAAAATTTAGCAAAAGAAGCAATCAAAAACGGACAAGGTATACAAAATTACATCCAGATATTCCCAGTCAATAATGGCTTAGGAAGTATGAGTTACCTCGAAGGAACACAGTCACTATAAGTAGACTCAATTTTGGATATGCATGCTATCCAGCACACTTTTATAAAATAATAAATATAGTAGATTCCATCTTGTATCATGATTGTAACATGTAGACAATGTAGACAATTTAGCCATCAAAAACGGAATGCCAATAAATAACTAAATAACTGTGGAAGAAGGTAATAATCAAACAAAAGTTGAGTTGAAAGAAGATTGGTAGCACTTTTGGTACGAATATCAAAAAACCAACAAGGTATACACAATTACAAGTTAAAACTATAATCTGGTTAGCTTCGTCTCCTCCATTACTCAATCAAAGAGACCTGATAGTGGTCTACCTCCAATGGGATAGTGACAACAGGTGATAGCTTCAACGCTGTATCTAATGGCTCATTGGACGATGTCCTTCGGCTAAAAAACAAACCTAACCCAACCTCTACAATTTCTAAGCAGAAAATCTATACCAATGGCATTTTTCACATCCACATCACGTTATTTGTTTGATGTATGAAAAACGGAGCGCAGTCAACTTATCATTTTGAATTAATAAAGGGTGTTGGCAATAATGGTGTAAGAATTTGACAAATTAAGGCTTCCACAAATTTTAAAAATTTATTTCTCTATTCTATTATAATGCAATTTGAAGGATTTTCTACTTTATAAAGTGGATAAAGTACTAAAATCCAGATGATACTCTCAAGGAATCCGGCAAGGGTTGTATTATGTACTTGGGCTACCTTTTCTTTTACCTGAAATATCCCCGTCCGAGTTGGCGTATCCTTATCTTAACGGATTATAGATTGGCACGAGCTGCAGCGAACCCAAATCTGATCCAGGCTTTTGATGTAAACGGTTATAAAGGTATGTTGGTGCTTTTTTAATGAATTTATTGATTTTTTCGGAGGTAAATATTTTAGATTTTTAGAAATGATTACTCTTCAGCTGACCTTTTCAAAAATTACAATGCAAAATACCATAAATTTTTATTATTTTATGAATTTCCAGGGATTTGGAAATCTCTTTAACTTTCTAATTGGTTTATATCATAATTCATATTCGTGTCAAAGTTTTTCCAGCTATTGGTCATAAAACCAGGTATAGGTTTATGTATAGAATTGATAATAAAATCCGAAAATGTATTAAGATTAGGAAGTAGGTAGTTTAGTTCTCTCCGAGCATTAAAGTTGGGAGGATTTACCTTCGAAACTCTAAGTGAAATAAAATAAGTTTCTAATTGATAATATATTTAGTTTTTTTTTATATACACCGTAACCTTATCCATAATCGCAACAATATTCATAATTTATTCAGAAATTTTAATGTTGAATAGCATCTGTAATGATTTATATGAAACACTAAATTAACACCACCAAATATGAAATAGAACGAAAAGCTCCAACTTTTGAGGTAACTCGAAAATGGAAGCTTGTATTACAAAACCATAAACTGCTTACAATATTCTGGCTTAACCTATAAGCTCTCGAACTTTTTCCCATTAATCTTGAAAGAGACATAAATCATCCTGTAGATCGCAATAGAAAATCCGCAGAAGTTGAAACAAGCAAGCAGTTAATTTACTTCTGGACATAATTAGTTCAATTAATCATTTTGGATTTTGTTGTGTCCACTTCATTCTAATTTGTTCAAAGTATTTCCATAAAGACAGAGAGCGTCTGTAATTTCCAGTAATTTTAATAGTTAAAAGAAATAGTGGATTGGTTTTTCCATACAATAACAATGTATACAAGGTTTCTTCTAAATAACAATTGTTTACAAACTTTTTATTTGCTCCCATGAATTTCAATAATTTTCACTTATAACGCTCAAAATTTTCTGAACAGCTCGAGTGGAAAGTTTCTGTAAATGACAGTATCCAAGTACTAGTTGTGTTCAACGTCCAATTTAGGGCTTCAGTGCTTAAAAATTGATCTGAACCCTTAGAAAAAGATATTGAAGGACCAAGCTCATCACAAAAGTATGTTGAATTCGAAGGAATATCAGATTAACCAAAAATGCTTTTCCCAAAATGAGTTAGATAATCTCAAGATTGGAAGAAAAATTTTATTTCCTCATACATAAAAATAAGTTTTAATTGAGATATACATGAAGAATTAAGGCGTTATTTTTCCAGAGAATATTGTAACATGCCTCTAGTCTTGAACAAAATAAAATACAATGACCAATGTGTGGATTTAAAAATGTTAACCATTCTTCTCGGTCAACAAAGTGGTTTTATACGTCTTTGGGACTGTACAGAGTTCAACAAGAACATTTGGTGGGAAGAAACTGGTCCTTGAGAAAAAATATGGAGCTAGGAAATGAAAATATAGACCAGAATTCATGAGTAGCTCGTGACAAAATTATCCTTCCACCATTACATATGAAACTGGGATTCATAAAACAGTTTGTTAATCACCAGATCAAGATGGAAACCGCTTAGATTTGCCAAAAATTTATAAGGCTCATTACGGGAAAAATTGATGGCCCCTAAATTAGACCACTTTTGAGAGATACTCATTTTCGAAATTCTATGACTGAGTTAGAGCTGAAAGCTTGGACAGCTTTTGTCTCTCTGATGCAGAATACTCTAGGAAATAAGAGATCTGGAATTCCACTCCACTTCCTCCATATTTAACTGGACATATCCGAGAGATATGTCATGGAAGAGCTTATCAGAGTTTCTGGAATACAAAGATGTCTGACTATTGTTGGAAGTCTACACATCGGAGAAGAACATGAAGTTCGTTTAAAATCAAAAAATAATTTTGTTAGTAAAATTTCTTTTAGTAATTAGTATTTTCTGTTTTCTATCTACATAGCGCAGAAGCTACAGCTGATTAAAATCTTCTAATTATATTTTTGGCAATATAAATACTCAGCAAGAGCTAAAATTTCTTTGGCAACAAATTCACTGACTTAAGGAAAACAATAAATTCTGTCCTGTGAGTTTACCATCTCAATAATTGCCAGATTGATTCTAAAATATTTGCTCCAAATAACAAGAAATATAAAAGATTTAGACTCACGGATTGCAGTGACCTTTTAATACTTAACTCTTCTTGAATCATTACTCAAACAAGTACTACTCCATCATATAAATATCGACCGGATTAACACCTATAATTGCCTGAGTGATTTTAAAGCCTTTTCTACTTAAGAAGGATAAGTCCTGAATATTGAGATTTGGCGATTGCTGTAGGCTTTTAATATGTCCCTGTCCTCGGGTCACCTCTGAACTAAACATACATTCCACTAACATAAAAACATCTAGCAGATTGACTCCAATATTTGCCAATCTGGTTCTGAAAACATTCCTTTTCAAGAAGAAGAAGAAGTCCCAAGGATTTAAATCTGTAGATTACAGTCGCTTTCTACTCATCCATCTACCTCTAAAACAGCATCGAGATACTCAATAGCAGGTCTTGGTGATTTCAGAGGTACACTATTCTATTTCTAATATGGTATTGAGTCGAAGAATATTGGTTCTGTAACTCGATTTTCTACAATCCCTGTGGAAGACTAGAAATCGATCGTTACTAGCCAAACTTACGTATAAACAAAAAAATAAAAGTTCACTTTGGGTACAAGAAATGTTGAATTAAAACTGTATCTGGCGTTTCGTTATGTTTTTACTGTAACCAAAATTGGGCTGATTTCATGTCGCACACATATTTGAAAGGCTTTAAGACGACAAGCTCATCTAAATATAGTTAGACACTCGAATATTCCTAGTAATTTTAAAGAAAACCGTGGTAGTGTATATGTTACTGTTGAAATATACAATGCAGTTATTTCATAGAATACATAGTTACAAGGGCGGTTTTTTAGTAGTACTACTCCACTATTGTTGACATTCAGGCGTCAGTCGGCGTTGTGCTACAACCACGTAAAGTGTGAATTGCTAAGTGTGGTTCGTTTTCTACAGGCTGAAGGCTACAATGATGCAGAAATCTATTATCCAAGGACGCAAATATGTCGTTTAAGATGACTTGGTTTAACGAGTTGACAGAATGGTTAAAGAAAGCCGCAGATTCACCATTTCTGCTTTGTCTACAGAATTTCCAAAAGTTTCAAGCTTCTATTTTATACTTTTGTCCACAAATATGACAAATGTCTCGATCTCTTCGGTGATTATGTCGAGAAGTAACCGTAAGTGTACTAATCTTTTGGTAATAAGATTATTGTTTTATATGGACTTTTATTCGTAGCCTATCGGAGGTTGAAATAAAAACGGCCCTCGTATTCCATCAAATAACTGATCGTGTCCGTTAAAGTGTGTAATATGTTATTAATTTGACTCTTCAACTAATTATTCTATGAAATAACTTGGTATTTCATAAATTATCTAATGATAGACAAGTAAAAGGAAAATTAAGCAATTTATCTAATTTATTGGATACGTATAATAAAATCATTACATCAAGGATTACTAAAATGAACCTTGGAATTACAAATAACATTATTTTTAAAACAAAAACATTTTTTGTTGACACACTGGGATTTACAAAAACATTTTTCAAATCCCTGACCAGTACTTAAACTTTGAGCTGTAGCAACCGACCGAAGTGATATTTCCACATCCGGTACTTCTTCGATTTTAATTAATTTTTGTTTGCAGATACTAAACTGGGATCCGCAATATAATTGTTTTTTGCGGCCGTTTCTTGTGCCCAATTGGAAAAATCCTTCTTTGGTTATTTTTATGATGATAGTTAAAATAAATTTAAAATTCAGACGGTAAACCCCACAGATGCTTCAGAATGAGATTTATCCGACATTAATTTCATCTTTTTCGCTTGATTCCCTAAACATTTTCTAGACTTTTCTCTGTTTCATTAAACATTGAGTTCATTAAAACACAATTAGCAAATTTTCTGCTCAACTTCATCTTCTGAAAAATAATCTTCTGAACATGATATATGGATACGTTCCATACGTTTGAAGCAAACTATACTGCATTCTCTTAAACAGACAACACATCGTAATGGGATTATTTAATACTGTTTGCTCAATAATTTTTTCATTATCAGTTTGAGAAGAAACATTCATTGCAGTCAAAGTATACTTTGTATTTTTGCCGTCCTTTAAAAATTATTTTTTCCTGAAATTGCACGCGTATTTTGCGGCCGTTGCTATGGGTAACGCAAATCAAATGTTACTTCCAAATTTGAGATTTATAAAATACTACAAGGATTATTTTTATTGATTACCAACAAATATATAAGTACTTATATTATTTAGGATGAACATTAACATTAATTGTACAGTTTGTATTATATTTACTCCAGAAATTGAAGCAACTACATCTAGTGTTTCTGAATAATGGTTATTGCCTACATTCGAACCAGATACTATATCGCCAGAAGTTGAGTTGGAAATTTCTTTCTTATTTTCGATAGTCTTCTAGGCACGATTACCGTGACACCTAGATTTGACTATGCCATTTTGCAAATCGACCCAAAAATGAAGAATGAAATTTTTCGATATCTCACTTCGTTTTCGAGATATCGATACTTGAAAAATTTATTTTTATTTAATATTTGTATATGTTACAGATCGTTTATGAAAAATAGACCATGTGATTTGCTTTTCTTACAACAGCAAGATAAAGAAGGCCAATTAGAGCTTTCATTTCAGCAAGGTTTGTAGGTTTCATGTCTCTTCCTCTGCTATATTCATTTCCAACATTCTCAATTTTTTATATTTGTACATTCCATAGCTAAATCTAGCATTTCGTCATCAAACATGCACTTCCAAATACCCAAAGGTGTTGTTTTAGACTTTGCGATTTGTTTGACGGTAGGCAATCGTACATATTTATTCGTGGTACGTGTTCTTACATTTTTCGGTGGACAGTGTTTTTTCCATTTTGTTATTCTATCTCTGTCTATAAAGTACGAGTTTCTCCTGAAACTATCATCATTTCCCTCTGTTTATTCACCTCCAAACTCTTCCTCAGTATCACTAGATTCAGATCTTTCTTCTGTATGATAAATTTCATTTTGTTCATCCTCATCATCTTCGTTGTCATACGTCTCTTCTTCAGTCGAAACTTCCTGTTGAACAACTCCATCACTTACCGATTAAAATTTACCAGATATTATAGGAGAGTACAAAAATGTGTACGCAACAGTCGCGCCCGGTGTACTACACAGTGTTCCCTAATAACAAAGTTACAATGTTGTATCTTACTCAGCAAACGTACTTAGTCGGTGGTTGATTCTCTACTGAAGAGGTATATGGAGCAACAGTACCAAATTTCCTTCCTACCAAAACTGCAGTTGATTCTAGAGCAATAATATATTTATTTACAATTACCTAGTTTAATAATTTTAACAATTGCATGAAAAATAGTATATATGCCATGGCCGCGAAGCTTTTTTACGACTTTCAAGATTATCTTGCCTTGGCCGCAAGCGGCCAAGGCGATAACTATTCTTTAGGTTCGTTAAAAAGGTATTTCGCGGCCTAAGCATACAAACAACTATTACTTGAATTCGAAATTAACGTTTTTTTCCCGCTACTTTCCATTTGTTAAACGGAACGTAAATGCTAAAAAGCGAGATATATGATATAGATTATTTCACACTTTATCGGACTACAGATCGTTATTCTATTAAATAATTACCTGAAATGTCATATTAATAACACTTTAACGGACACGATCAGTTATTTCATGGAATAACTAAGTATTCTATCAAATAACGGATTTCATACTTTTACGGTAACATATTCATCAACGAAGCTTTGGAACTTTTACTGCGATTATTTCCGTATGAAGTTGATGAATGATTTGTGCTCATGTGTCCCATTGGAGCAAATAAAAAGGTATGGCGAAGTCGTAATAGATAGTGGATTCCAGTTATTAATATTGAAGAGAAAACATACCAGGGATGTTTTTGAGCCCGCGTATAAAGAGAATTCTATAAGCCTGCTAGATTATTTTATAGAAAGTATGAATAATTACTAACGGCCGTATATAAATGACTATTAATGATTTTCGATTTTTATTTTTGTGTTTCAATTACATACTCGAGGAAATTTGAAACTTCTGGCTATATGTGTATTCCTGTGAGGTTTATTATGGAATTTAACTACGAGGATGCTTCAAGAAGTACTTGGCCTGATCTAGAGATGGAGGTAGCTGCTTGGAAAATATTACTGTATTAGAAATTACACAATCTATATGTTTGAAGACGCCACGTTGTTTGCAATATGCAATAACGCGTCGTTTTTTGAAATGCGCGTGGGATATCTACCAGATTTAGCCCCTTCGGATTATTTTTAGTTTTAGACTTAAAAAATGGTTCAGTGGTCTAAGATTTTTCAACAATGAAGATGTGATGCTGGCAGTTAAAGGTTATTTGGAGGAGGTTGATGATACTTTTTATAAAAAGGTTATCGAACTTATTGAACATCGTTGGGAAAATTGTATATAACTATAAGGAGATTTGTTTTTGTAATCCTCGTATATACACAATATTCTATATAGATTCTGAATAATTTTGGCCTATTTACGTACATGTTTAACTGATGTCCACTTCCATCAATCGTTCTGCCGCATTGTGCAATTCAATCAATTATTTCGCTTTAATTAATCCCCCTTATGTATTATTCAAAGTATGTTTATATTTCTTTGTCTCTAGTTTCTAATACGGAAAATCACAAGGTTCTTTTATAAAGGTAAATAACAAAGAAGAGCGGTTCGTATCGAAAATTGAAACCGGAAAGTTCGAGAAACTTGTTTGGCTTTAAGAGAGTTCATCTTTCTCACCGTTTATGTTTTGTAAGCTGATAATGTTTCTAACGGCATCTTTAATATTGGAGTGAGGTATAGATTATCAAACGGCAAAAGACTGTGCTCATTAGTAAATCGAAATGTTTTTTTCACTGAATTTTTCATTGAAAATGTGGGCGTTACATTGGAAAATCTGTGGTATCATTCTAAGACATCGAGACTAAAAAAGGTCAATAATAGATTATAATTATGAAAATAATTATACGGCGAATTATGCTGAGACCGAATAAGTTTTCAAAACAAAAAACTGCTGATGAAAATTGATCTACAACTAGGTAAAATCAGTTATCTAATTGTTCAACTTAGCAAAATTACAAGATTGAAGCTACAAGTAGGCAACTCAACATGTTTAGTTGTAATTCTGAAAGTAGAGTGGTTGATTTTTGTATCAACAGGTGGCTGTATTTGTCTTAGTGAGGTTGAAGTAAGGTTTTCACCATTTTTCAAGCTAGTCGGTTGTGAATAGTGTGTTAATCATTAAAAATTATATGCTATTTTAGTGCTTTATTCTTATAAAAACTTCAACAATTACTCAATTTATTCAAACCTTGAAAGAAAATAAAAAAGCACTTACAGTTGAAAGAAACAGCTCGTGCCGAAAAAATGAAAGACAAAGAAAATGCACAGAATTCTAACAGCGAATCTGTAAGTGCTTATTTCGATTTCAATGATATGAAATTCCTTGTCCCGAGCCTCAACAGATGGAGTGTTACTCTTTGCATTGAGCTGTAGACACTGAACTGCAAAGAGTAAGCAAAGGGACAAACCCTACCAAGTGTTCGATCTACAAACCGATAATATCAATGACTACAGGTTTTTTATGAAAAAGAATCTTCCGAACTGGACGAACCACCAGAAGAAAACCAGTGGCAAAAAAGGAGCGGGAAAATGTGAATAAATTAGAATATTGAAAAAATACAAATACAAAAAGAAAAAAATACTACACTGAAGCTATCACGTCAATTTCATCAGGTTTTAGACTAGTTTGATTTGCATTATTTGAAAAGGATCTCTCATATGAACTACATTAAAATAAAACCACTGTGGGTATAACTGAAATCTTTCTTTAATCACCTGGCGCCTGAGTGTAGCTATCCCACTTCTTTTGAGCCGGAAGTTTCTTTGTTTCTAGGATACAACTTGTTGTCACAAGCCAGTACTTTATCATATCTTCGATCCATCGACCAAAATTCTTTTTTTCTAATATTTTGTTGAGTAGACAAATCTCATAGAAGCTACAGAGCCATATCTTCAGGCTCTAGACGCAATATTGAATTTGGCTAATATCTTTTATGTGACATTGAAGACTCATCTTGGAGAAGAATCACTTCTTCTATGAGTAGCCCAGGCTGTTTGGTGATGAGTATACGTCAATTCACGTAATTCGATGTTTATCAGATATGAAACCAAATGATTTTGAATTTGCAAATAAGAAGAATACAAAATAGAAAAACAAAATGATACGAGGTCTGGCTATTACATAACGGGCGCCCTAGACGGGTGGGGTAAAAAACGAATAGTGCGTTGGGTGTCTAGATAACTTTTCTATGCACGTCCCAAAACACGTTTCCGTCAGTATTATAGTATTTGTTCAGTAGCGGTTTGAAACGAACGTGTTTTTTACTCGTGCCGAAAACCAAGTGCGTCGAAAAAAAGGAGCAACGAATCGGGACAATTCTCTATCTCGTGCGCGCGTTTTTGAGTGGTGTTAGCGCTTTAGTGGGGGCCGAGAGAGCAAATCAAAATCCAAGACAATGTTGATCGTTTCTTTCGACATTAACGGTATCGTGATGACTGAATGAGTTCCAGACGATCGGACTGTCAACCAGACTTACTATTTGTTAGTTTGGGCAGCACTGCGAGAATGAGTTCGTAAAAAACGGTCCGAATTGTGGCAGAACAACTCAAGGATTTTGCACCAGGACAACGCACTATAAAGCGTTATCTGTGAGGCAGATTTGGCACCGTGCGACTTTTTTTGTATCCGAAGATAAAATCTGCTTTGAAATGGACCTCCTTTGAGTCGATAGAAGCGGTAGAGCAAAAAACGGCAGAGCTCCTAAAGGCGGTCACCAAAGAAGACTTCCAGCACTGCTTCGATCAGTAGAAAAACGTATGGACAGGTGTGTGGCGAGGGGAGGGAAGTATATTCAAGGGTAGCATTCGAATGTAGAATAATTATTATAATAAAATCCTTTTTTGTAACCAGTCTCGTTATTTAATATCCAGATCTCATAACGTGTTACTGATGAAATCGTTTACTTTATCAGATCAACAATAATGAAATCAATGAATGAAATTAGAAGATTGATATAGTTTGATTTATCGTAATAAAAGTATAATTCTTCTCGTAGCAAAAGTCCAATGAAAACTACTTACACTTCTATAACTTTATTATCGGTTTTCCAAAGCACAAATTTGATAAAGCTATAAATCTTCGTCAACTTCAATATAAGTACTCTATTTCGCTCATTCATATTTCTTCTAGACATTCCCTACACCCCATTCATCATCTAAGGTGTCAATTTATTTCTTTGTGCTTTAATTGATAGATGTAATGTTTTTTCATTTCAACCAATCTCTGAATGCTGTGGTTGACAGCATAAGAATCGGTATATCTCTTCTGGAAGTACGATCAGACATATATGCAAAGTTCTCCTTTGTCAACAAATGAAAATATAAGGTATTTATCGTTTGATATCGAAAATTGCGAAAATTAACATCTGACAATGTTAACTAATAGTTATGAACATGGCCCAGCAGTTCACGCAGTTTTTTAAGGAATCAATCCTGTGACAGGTTAATTGGAGATTAAATATGAACATTATAATGCAAGTACAAAAAAGGGATGAGAGTGTACTTACGTCAAGGCGACCGTCAATCCAGTGTCAACAACATTATTCAGCATCACGCTAGAGGCACTATTCAGGTAATATACACAGAAAAGCAACTAAATACAACGATAAACATAAACCGACGATTTAGCGTTACGAGCAAGGACTAAGAAAAATACTTGATATTGGAACAGTGATGCTACAGACAAGATATACAGAATGTTCCGGGACTTGATGCAAAAAATTCGCAAGTAAGTAGATTCCTTGAAAGAAATTTTCTCATACGGAAAGTGTACAAGTGTAAATGAAAGTTACGGATTG
This sequence comes from Diorhabda sublineata, assembly GCF_026230105.1. NCBI lineage: Eukaryota > Metazoa > Arthropoda > Insecta > Coleoptera > Chrysomelidae > Diorhabda > Diorhabda sublineata. The sequence continues at coordinate 4,908,030 of NC_079474.1, read as the reverse complement.
TTAACCATTGGGCATAATCCGCTCCTGGCATTCAGATAGTAATGTGGAATCATTTATTCCATTGAAAAGTCATATTGTGAGAAGGTATGATTTAGAAAATATATTTAATCATAAGCTCTGATTTCGCAACTTTGAAGGCATATAACTCAGAAACGGGGGTTTGTATAAGGATATGTTTTTATGTCACAGATTATTTTCACGTCATCTACTCACTCCTGATTTTTTTGCATCAAGTCCCTCTATATAAAATGCATAGCAATTATAAATTTTAAACTAATTTCTATGGAAATATTAGAATAAATAATGTATGAATAATAAGTAATACACTTCGGTATTTTCCTGAATTTTTTGCATCAAGTACATATTAAGTATGATTGCTTAAAAACGAAGTAAAACACAAAGAAAAAAACAAACAGTTTGATAGATTACTTTTGTAAAAAAATTCTAAACAAGAACTCTCACCCATCTTACGTAATATTTTTGATCTGCCATTAGTAAACTGTAAACCTGTTATGGAAAACCTTCTTATCCGTACTTATTTGTCCATACTTTTGTTGAACAGCTACAGAATATAATGCAAGTTGGTTCAAATCTAATAAAAAATAAGTAACAAATACATTAAGCAGTGGGAATTGAAATTTTCTTCTGTGTATCTCCGGCTAGAGCATTTATTAAAGGTCAACTTTAAACTCTAGGCGTAGGTAAAGTGAAGCCGCCGACGAAAAAGATTAGACGCCATAAGAATTCGCAAAGCAATTTCATAATTTTTTGGGGATGATTTAGATACTAAATACAAAATCATTGCAGAAATTTGCCTCAACGCAAATGTGTGAAGTGTTGCTTTGCAAATTCATGAGGTGTCTGGCTTCGACCTCTTTTTTTTTGGCAAATCCTCTTTCTTGAATCGATCCCTTTTGGATTTATAACTGTTTAATTGTTAATTCTCCTTAATATGATAACCTAACCTAAATAGAAAATTGATATCCTCTCCACTGCAAAATGGAAACACCTTCTACTGACCTTCAAATCAATATAATTGAAGATTTTACAATAAGAGCTAGTTTACATTTGATCGTCTTGGGCATTATGGAAAAAGCTATGACTGGCTGGAAGGTTTTTTAATTTTATTCTTTCATTGTAAAGTACTCGTGAATGATGAAACAAGTAACAAAATTGGTTGAGTATGACTTTCCATGGAAGCAAAACATTCGTCGCATAACATAGCCACTACGACCTCACAATGCGTCCAACCATACCAGTGTTCAACGTTGGAAGCATTGTAATGTTGAAGTTATGTAATTACTGATTATTTGCTTATGAAAATAAAAAAAATAGTTTTATATTTAGTGTGTAAGCGTTGGGAAAGAGTTCTATATAATTGTCGTATACAATGGTAGTATACAGAAGTGTGTGAAAAATATTTAAACGTGTTCTTAACTATTTCGAGCACCATTCAGCTTCCAAAAATTGTTATGTAAATTGAGTATCCTCTGTGGTCAGGAACGCAGAAAGAATAACATTGAACCGATAATTGTGGCATTCAAGATCTCGAGTTCCTGAACTTACCTTAACCCAGAATATTTAGAGAGTAAATAGAGGTTGAATTTCTCACCAAACAAATTGAAAATTGATATTTTCCATCAAACGAAATCAAATAAGAATATTAAATGAAAGTATGACAGAAGTAATCGAAAATTAACACTTTATGATTCGCATTATAAGTATCAAATATTCTCAAATCGATTTGAACAAAACACCCCACACCAAGTGGTGAAAGCGTTGAATAACGAGGTCCTACAGTGACGAAGATGGTACATTATGTATTTAGTAGTAAAAGTAATACATTTCTTAACGACGATGTGAATTGTTGGTTGAGACGTTAGTTCAAGGCTAACAAAGTAATAAGCTTCTAAAATGAGCTTTTACTACAAGGTATATAAAATAACCCGTGCTAATTTGGGATTTACTCGAGCGTCATGGGGACCTTTTGGATTCCAAAGTTTAGTTGATGTAATGTCTTCAGCAATGGTGAAAGTGAATATTTTTCATGAGGTGAGAACAAACAATGTAATATTTAATCTTGTATATAATGATAGTTCAAGCTCTTTAATTTGTATCTAATACGGAAAAGAAATGATAAAAATCATTCGAACTCGTGAAATAATATTGATAATATTTAATCAATATTTTGAATTAATCCATTACACAATCGATTCGGATATTTAATGATTATTTGAAGCGACTTTTTTTCATTTATTTTATTTTGAAAACTAAATGACAATTTAAGTTTTCCTGGATAGATCTGTCTTTCATGGTCCGTTCAATCCTTTCTTCTCAGGTTCTTGAGGGTCTTCCTCGTCTCCTACTATTTCTACGGTGGATACTTCAAAGCCTTTTTCAGCAACATGTCCTTTTCTATCCTCATCACATGTCCGTACCAGAGCAGTTGTTCAATCCGTATTCTCTCTGAAGATGTGTACACTCGACCTTTTCTTCATCTGCACTATCTTCTCCACAGCTTCTATTGTTTTCCCCGTCTATCTGTCATTTGCTAGCACTCACATCCATACGTTAAAATGGGCCCCACTATGACTTTGTATATTATCATTTTCGTGTTTAGGTTGAATTCTTCTGACCACAGCAATGAGTTCAGAATTTGTGTAGCTTTTTTCCCTTGTTGCACTTTTTTTCTTATATATTCTTCTGTTGTTCCATTTTCCGAAATTATCCTTCCTAGATCCTAGGTATTGCAGATATTCTGTTTTTGAAATATTGATATTCAAAACCCATTTCGCATATTCGTCGTCCAATTTACTCAGCATATAATTAGCATCGTTCTCAACGCAAATTATAAACAAATAAGTAGAAATTTATACTCAACAATCTGGTTTTCGAAAGTATGTTAAAACTGCTCTGGATCTAAGGACACAGAAGACTCAGCGATAATGAAATTATTGACGAACTAGCTGAGGTTAGAGCAACAAGGGATGGATCTACGATTTGAATCTCTTACTCGTAAATTAATAAACATCTGTGGGAAATGGGAGAAAACACAAAGGCACGGCTTCAGATGGACATATAGATCTTCATAGATAAGACAAACCTCTCAGCTTGGCTGGCAAAAATACTGCAGCTGAGCAGAGTGAAAGGTCGAATCACAGAGCACGCTAAAGGCAGCTATTACAGATAGAACAACTGTGAGACCGCTGGATCACACATGCATTAAAATAGAAAAAACCGGGTGGCTCTATTTAAAAAAATTAATAAATTCCGGTTCTACCGGAAGTCGGCCATTTTTGAAAATATTTTAGTTAAAAAGATCGTATCCGAAAACCCAAATGTAGAAATTTTTATGATTTTATTATAAGTATTTTGTCATATACAAATAGTTTAACTCGTCGTATTGGTACACTTTCCTCTTCCAGTATCCTCATGAAATAAATCAAGAGGAGTCAAATCAGATGGCCAAGGCGACCATTTTATTGTTCCTCTTAGACCACTATACCGATTTGGAAAGACGTTTTTTCAATTAGTTGCGCATAGTGTGAAGTCGCACCATCTAAGTGCAGCCACATATCATACCTGTTTGGAAACCATCGGTTCAATTCGGGAATCAAGAAATTTTGAAAAATTCTCAATATCGTGGACCTGTTGAGGTTTCTTCGAAAAAGTATGGCCATATTTTCCGTAGCCAAGTACCGATAAATTTGACCAAAATAGAACTTACGTAAGTTTATTGATTTTTACTTAGATGACGTCAAAAATAAAAACGATTCATTACGAATAGCCTGTGCCAAAATAAAAATTGGCAGGTTTCAGGATTTTTCGAGTCTTCGTTTTGCTTTTTATTCCTTTCATTTGCACCAGACAGTATATCCTTTTATATTTTGTATATTTTTTGAAAACCAAAATTTTCATAACTCATTGGAGGTTATGGAAGTCTTAAACACGTCATCAGTGGCTTTTGATTGGCAATAGTTCAACTGAATATTGAATCAAATTATTTAAAAATGTATCAAAGCCAAAATTTATTATCACTTGAAATTGGATTTCTGCAAGACCTGACACATTTTCAGAAAATAATGTAAATTAACAGGTGGCAATAAATTCCGGTCTAATATATATATAAATAAGAAATGCTACCTTAAATTCAAACAAACACAGAACAAACAAAAACCTTTTTACGATGTTGTCGAAGTTTTTGTACGTATTAAGAGAGAGAGAATTTTCTCACCGCACATTTTTTTCGACAACCAGCATGCGGCTTAAGTTTCCCCCGAGAAATGTATACCATTAATAATCTGGTAAAATTATGATTGCCGTACGCTTAAAAACAGGATGAATGGATGGATATTTGAGACTGGAATATAAATGAATGATCTTCGGGGAAACACTTTATCTTCGTATTTCATGCGACGGTTTAACTCAAAGTAACACAAAAACGATTATTAAACATTCGTTAGCTATCATATTTTCGAATTTTACAATATATTTGCATTAAATAATAAAATTATGCTATCATGTTAAAAAATGGTCGCAGTAATAGTAATAGTAGCTAGAAAATAAGAGCTTTATATTGAATAGAAACTGCTAGAGCGGTTTGTCGGGAGATTGACTTTTCAATAAACGAATCATCAAGAAGTCGGAGCACAGGATGAGGTTATATGGTGAGGGAGTTGAAAGAGAAGTATGATTCGAAAAAACAGAATATCTTATAATGATGGAGGAAAGAATTAATAACTTGAAAGTAGGTTGAAATTTGGAAATTAAAAAGGTAGATAAATTCAGGATTTATCGTTACAAAGAATGCAACAACGGCTAGAGCAGAGACAAATATGCACCAAGGAACCAAACCTTCTACTGAACAATGGTTCAAAGTATAATGACATTAAAGACTGGAAACTGGATGATTGGAAATAAGAATGAAAACAAAATCACAATGGAGGGAATGGATTATTGGCGTAGAAGTTACGAATTCATGCGACTTTCCAATTCCGAAGTGTTCTTAGTGTAATATACGAGATCTGGTTATTAAATAACGAGACGGTTACGAAAAAGGGGTTTTATTATAAAATTTATTCTACATTCGAATGCTCCCCTTCAATATACTTCCCTCCCATCGCTACACATCATACGTTTTTTTCACTGATCGATCGAAGCAGTGCTGGAAGTCTTCTTTGGTGAGTGCCTTTAGGAGCTCTACCGTTTTCTGCTTTACCGCTTCTATCGACTCAAATGGGGTACATTTCAAAGCAGATCCTTTCTATCCTTTGAAGGAAATCTGAGCAGACCCGTTAACGCAAGAGCTTTTGGTCAGGAGTCACATTTTTTGCCACAGACTTTTATCGTGTGTAATTCTTCGTGTAAAATCTATCTAACCGTTTCTTTATCGGCGTTTTAGCCTCGGTAATCATCCGGATGCTCATTCGAAGATCTGCACGCACAATTTGGTTGATTTTGGTCACTGTTTCCGGAGTTGAAACAATCACGGGACGAACTAGACGTTGATCATTTTCAATGCTCTCTCGGCACTCACTAAAGTGCTGGAGAATTGTCCCTAAATCCTCTGATAACAATTTATAGCATTCAGTAGGAGTTTTTTTAAATTTAACGAGAAGTTTGAAATTGATACGTTGCTCCTATTTTTCGTCACACATGGTTTTAGGCACAAGATAAAAACACGTTCATTTCAAACCGCTACTACACGAATACTATGATGATTACGGACCTGCACAGATATCTAGATAACCAACGCATTACTTGTTTTTCATTCCACCTGCCTAGGGCGCCATCTAAACGCACAGTCTCTATATAATAGCCAGACCTCGTATATTCTTTCTGAGTTTTCGAATACTTATATATTCATCAAAGGGGACGTAATTTATTGAAAATTGTGACGAATTAGTTATTATAATTATTCATAATTGTGAGAAGTCTATTCCAAGTGATTTCTTTTGTTTATAACGTTTCCAAATAATAAAGAATTATCAATAATTGACGATTTTGTCTACTTATTTAATATAGTGACACAGCTACCCCCAAATCAGGGGTAAATTCGATTTTTCGCTTAAATTTTCCATTGTGAAAAAAATTACAATAATTTCAAGAATTTTTCAATCATATTTTAATATATGAATAAATGTATTAACGATAAAGGTAATCAAATGTATAAATTGTTTGATAACTGCTTCCGCTTCACTAAATGCTTAAGTCATGCGTATTAGATTTACGGCATCACGTACATGGAACCAATCTTAAAGGTTTTTCAACCATGAAAATCTATTTCTACCCAGGCCGCGCCTGCCTTCTATTTTCTCTTTCCATGATCAGCTGTAACAAGGCATATTTTTGATTTCTAAAAATATGACCAAAGTTGGAAGCTTTCTCTCTGTTCATTCATCTTAGCACCTCATCGTTGGTCACCCGATCCGTCCATGGTATTTTAAGGATCCTTCTAAAGACCTAACCTCAAAAGCTTCCAACTTACGCATGCTAGAGATCAGCTCTCAACACCATAAAGTAGGGTAGTCGAAACATTGCATTGTATTATCCTCCAGCGTGTTCTCAGTTTAAGGTTATCACTTGTAAGAAGCGAATTTAATTTATCCTTGTCTTAATTTTGTTTATCTGGGTCCCACTCGTCATTCAGCCAGCTTCCCAAATACTTAAAACGGTGTATTCTCTCTATGGGTTAGTTATTAATTGACAGCGACACATTATTAATACATTAATCCTAGTTTTCGATATTACTATGAATTTCGTTTTAATGTAGTTCATTTTAAATCCGTAATTTTCACTGATAGTATTTATTCTGTTTAATAGCTTTTCTTTACTTAATATACTTTTAAACCGAAATAAGATTCTTTAGTTCCCTCAAACTCAACGCCTGAGAAAATTTTTTTTAATTTATCAATTTGGGTAGCAACGCAATTATTGAACGTTAATTTTTATAAACCCCTTAAGCAATTCATTTCAAGGTACTGACGGCTAATTTCACCAAAGAGTTTCTCATGAAACGGGTCGGTAGGAACGGCGTTTCGCACATTTTAAGAGCAGCCATCATCATTTGCTTTCATCGTTTAACTTTTCAGGTAATAAAGTTTCTTCTTAAGCTATGAATTCTGTACACACTAGCAAACTTTGGTACATTGTAATACTTATATATACTTGCCGAAGTTGTGCTACTGTTAACTTAAAGTTTGGTGCAAGTTGGAGTTATATTTACTACACCAACTTTTTATATGTAAGTTGTTTTTCCGATGGAAGTAACTTTCATGAATATTGTAATTGACTAATCATTATTAAGTTTTTTTAGAAGTTGAAAGAAGATAATATCAAAATTAGATTGGTTCGATAATGTTTATCAAAATATCCAGCTGATAATACAAAAACGTACTTAAGTAACGGATTAATTAAAAATATAGACACCAGAACAAACAGATAATGTGAATAGTAATACTGCAATAATTTTTGTAGGATCGCACTAAAGCTCGTTATTCCAAGCATCATCATCAATTAAATTATTCAACAATGTGTTCTGTCGCTTCCGATGATGTTACTTTAGGGGAACGAACCAGTTTTCCTAAAGATTCTTTACAAGTTGTTGCCTTTTTTTCAAAGTTTTAACAGTTGTATATCTGTAGACGTTGCCAATGCTTGCGTAAAGTCCTACTACAGGCACAATGTACAATGATTATATAAATGGAAATGCATCATTTATGTATTTATGTCACAATTAACTGACACGCCTTCATGTAAATAGGATCATATATGTTAAACCTCGTTAAATACATAATGTATTGATTAAGTTATGGTAATAGACTCGTACTGCTGGCAGGGTTTATGTAACTATATAAATCAATAATTTAAATGTTATAAGCAATGCCACAGTCATTTTAATGACTATAGAATAGAAAAATTGGATTGAACTCTTCATATTACTTCTCATACAAAGGTCTGCATAAGTCAGGCAAATTAAAGAGAATAAAATGCTTAATTCAGTGCATCCTCAACGGAAAGGCAGCTCCCGCGAAGAAGATTTTTAAATTATTCTTCACTTGCTGTTATGAGGTCGAGAAAGCTGCAAAATTGCGGTTCTTGATAAGGCCCAACATGACCGTACTTCCTCGCACATAACGCTTAGTGGGGCGAAACTTAATTTAGCATAAAATGACGGATGTTCGCCCATGTACATATTTGAACATTTCCAGATAACTTTGGTCCATCACGTGAAGATATAAAAAACGTAAGGACCCACCAGACCTCTAGCATGAATATCTGCCCACATACACACCCCAGGGAGATTAATTTCTTCTCCAATGAAGACGTGAGGATTCTGGTCGTCCCAGTATATACAGTTATGTCGATTGCATCCGAGATACCCCTCGCAAAATTCCAATATAGGATCGAAATCATCCTCTTGAAACGCGTCGAGAAGATAAGGACCAGCGCGTCGGCAACAGAGCCCGTTTTTGAGAAATTCTGGTACGTCTTTCAGACTGTTGAACGATTTGCTAGAAGCGAGTTCGGAAGTTGTTGTTATAATTCAGTAAATATAGTTTCATAATTATCAAAAAAAATTTATCATGAAGCGTGAACTTGTGTTGGTTATTCATTTTAAAAACGCGTCTACTCGAAGAGCACGTATTATCATGACACAGACATAACTGTCTTAAGCACGAACATGCTTCGTTCTAATCTTTTTCGACAGCGTTATAAGACTTATAAGAGTTGTCCGACTTCTGATCTACAACAATCCCGCATACAACAATAAAAACCTATAATTTCTATTATCAGTTGATGTGATTTCAAAGTAAGCAATCATTAAGAAACATAAAAGTAATTGAGCTTTCGATCTAGTGAAATATGGTCGATATATTCCTTGGAAATCATTGCTTCGTTGTGTTTCATGTTTCACGTTCACGTATAATTTTAACGAAACTCTTGGAAGTTGATGTATTGTGAACTGGTGACAAAGGAAATTGGGGGTTGAATATGCATCTGTTGCACTTACAAATTTCATTGATTAGTTGATTGCTGTACAGTTTGTTTCTCCATTTCGTGTCATTGCAAGCAACTGAAATATTTCATTGGACATTTCATGACACATTTAATTTGTAACAAATTGAAAAGGCGTAATTATACATGATAAAATTACCAAATACATTGCTACTGAAGTGGATTGACTTCTAAACATAAACTCCGAAGGAACGGACATAAACATGAACTGAAAAAAGTATTTTGGACACAGCAAATAGCACACTACAAATTAGAAAAAGCGAAATAAAGAGACATCAATGGTTTGATAAAGATTGCGAAATAGTGGAAAGAATAACATGGTTAAAGACAAAAAATGGGAGATAACGCAACATATAGAATACTGAGGAAGAGAAGTGTGGATAAACAAAATAATGAAAGAGAACAACAGGCAGATAGCAGAGCTTGGGAACATCATTTTTGTAATATATATAGAGATAATGGTTAGAACACAGAAGGGATTTTTATAGACGGAATAGACGAAGAAGAAGGACCACCAACGCTTGAAGAATTAGAGAATACCATTAAGAAATTGAAACTAAACAAAGCAGGAGGAGCAGACGAGATTGTCAATAAGATGGTAAAATTCGGTGGAACTGAACTACTGAATAGACTTTACCAATTGATAGGGCTAGTTTGGAAAAACAAATAAATCTCAGACGGATGGAATAGTGAAGCCATATGGCCCATATTCAAAAAAGGAAGCTTGAAAATATGCGCTAATTAAAGACCTTTCACCCTATTGAATACGGTCTATAGGCCCGGAAGATCAACAATGGATGCTAAGATTATCCACATTTTATTTATAGACTTCAAACAAGCTTTCGACAGCCTGAAAAGAGACTTACTACTAAAAAATTGCACGTCCGAAAAACATTAATAGACTCACCAGAAAGATGTATGTATGTATAGACTTGAGGTCTCGTATACACTGCGACCCAAAGGATCTATTGTATCCTTCTTTTTTGCTGCTATACTGGAGAACTCCGTGTTTACAGATGATCCATTTATCCCACCCCTTTTAAAAAGTCTTGAATGTGGAATGGCTTTAATTGCCAGAGATCTTAGTCTTTTATTTAATGCGCTCCCAGGTGCAGTTCTCTGGAGTTCCTTAGTGTTTTACACTTCGAGAGACTATGGATAGAGGTTACGTCCTCTGTACAACAAAACCTGTACTGCTAGGTCTAACATCTTCAGGTGTTTGTTAAAGCGACAGTGCCCCGATAGAGCCCCTGTTAATATTCGTATATTATTCTTACTTAGGTTGATACATTCAGCAGATCTACTCAGGTTATAGTTTCACAGAAGAGTTATTGCCTGTCTCAGCTCATGTAGGTTGTCCCAATAATTGATTTTGCTTCTATCTACCTTCTTTTCCAGTGTCTTTTCCATTGCTCTGTAGCTAATACCACAGAAGGGTTCAGGTCCCATGAAGGGCTTGTCTGTCCCCACTTTAGCGAGCTTATCAGCTATTTCATTCCCCTTTCTTTCCTCCTTCCAATTTTCTTTAGAAAAAAAAAAGAGTTTCAATGCCTTCAATAACGGGTATTTCTTCCTCTGGCATTGATAACAGTTTGCGAACGATGAGGCATGCTTTGGATCGGATGTTTGACCACATTCTGCTGAAGACTGTCCCATTCCTGCACTGGTATGCTGCTAAGCTTTCTAGCATTACAATAAAGTGACGATACTAAGTAAGAATTTGACAGATAAAACGGCAGAAACAAAAATATACTGATAAAGGTTTTTAGGTGAGGGGTCTTATTTTGTCAAACAATATCTCTTTGTTTATTCAAGCAAGAACTATAGTACAATCGAACAATAAACCAAAAAAAAATTCTACAATAACTTCAAATTAAAGAGTGCCGTTATCAACGACGAGTATTATCTAAACTTATTGCAGCGTTTAAGCGAAAAAATCAAGCAAAAACGGCCGCATTTGGCTAAAAAGAAAGAAAATGCACCAGCTCACACATCCGCTATTGCAATGGCCAAAACGAATGAATTAATGTTTGATATTAATTTTGTGTTATAATTATTATCAAGCAAAATTGTTATTTTTTACTATCCAATATAAAATTGTGTCACTTTGTCTGTGGAATTAGTGCATCATAGAAGCTTGAAATTTTGGTAACCAAAAACATGTATAATTCGACTAAAGTATTTAAATAATTATCCATGAAAGATATGCTGTGATGAGCTCCGCTATTTGATAGCGTGATCTCATTTAGTATTACTGTTTCTTATTGTTAACTTCCTATTGTTAAAATGGTAAAAATTCTAGAGGTGTATTGAATTTTTCTTATTTTGCTCTTGGTAAAATTTTTTATCTTTATTCGTTATTCTTCATCACTTTTGGATTTGTGGATATGCAAAATGCTAAGCTGGGTTCTGCGAGAAATAAGCGAAAAAAGCTGGAGAATGTTTTATCCTCATACCTTAAACAAGACTTTGTTTTGTAGCATCTCGCAATTTTGTAGATTGAAAAATAAATTCAATTTTCATAGTGGATGCACATTCGAGGTTACTGAGTATAATATGTAATTCGATCTAGCCACATGAACTGGTCTATTCAACCAACCGACAGGTAATTATCCTACCAAGTACGATATTTCCCGGTAAACGGGATATTAACTCTATCGAAATAATAACTGCGGTGGTTACTTCGAAACACAATATTGGAACATTTGTTTAGGGATTTTAATTGTAGGGTCCTTTATTTGTTCTATTTAGGTTTTTATTTTTTCATTTTTGAAGTGCATGTGCATTTCGAGTTTGATTCAATATTTGCTTTTTGTAATCTAAAATTTTCGAACGGTTTTGATAATGATGATTATATTTGAGATATTTTTTCGCTTCCTGATTTTTTTTATTGTTTATTCTGCGGATTTTAATTTGATGTTTCTACTGAACACACATTGTTTACACTACTAATACTCATAATTACACTATGTGACTGGTTTATCGTCGTATTCCTGACTAGCAACTTAAAGTCATGCTTTGCCTAAAATTCCGAAGATAAAATCTATCTGGAAAATCTTGAAAATGGAGACGTATAATAGAGAACAATGTTTCACTACAAACAAAGAACTTCAACATCATATATGAACTCACTGAGTGTTCTTTGCATAGGAAATAGGTAAGCTGGTCTCAATTTGTGACAAATGCCTCAATTTCCATAATGAATTTGTATAAAAATACCTAAAATCAATGTACTGATGAGAAAATAAGCGAAATATCCGATGAAATTGTGCAAATCTATAAGAAGGTAGGTAGTCGTACCAATATTATTTAATTTAAAGAACATCATACAAAAAAAACAGAGATGGAAAATTAAGAAATCACAATGATATTTGAAGCCAGGAAACCACAGAATAAAGCAATTTCCCTACAAAAAAAGCTTCGGAAAGAGAATTCCATTATTTTGAAGCTATTACCTGTACATATGCTGCAGTTCATTAGAACTGGAAAGAAAACTGTAAATAGTGAAACAAACTGAAGCTCGAGACTGCAGTGATTTGTAATTCTGTTTATCATTCACGTTACTATATACTTACTTGATAAAGCTTCTGATAAAAAAAGTTGATAAAAAATTTTTTAGTATGAGATTAAAACAATAAATTACATATAGACATATTTTGAGTTTGATTTTTCTTTTGATGTTGTGGTGTTATCACTATCATCATCATTTGGTTCATCTAAGTCTACTGCTTGGATATTAGCCTCCAATAGTTGAATTCATATGTGTCGGTTCTGTTGGGCATTTATTCAGATTGATTTGATTCATCGAATAATCTCATTGGTGGACGTATCATCAACTAGTTTATTTGGGTGGGTTCTGGAAATTTTCCGCTAATTTGGCACAATCTTCAAATATTGTTGGATAATTGATATCTTTGTGAGGTACGTAGTACCTCTTTGAGCCCCACAAGCTTGATCCAGAGAGTTTATAATGTTTTCAAACCTCAAGAAAACAATGATCTACCATTGTCTTTATTATCACCTCTTCTGTTTGTTTGAAATTGCTTTCCACCAAGACTTTTTTCAAAGTTTGGGATCAGAAAATGATCCTCAAGAGCGAGATTAGAGGAATATCGCTCATAATTATCTTAACGCAGTTAATTTTCTATAACAATAACGGAAAAATGGGCAGGGATGTAACATCAACTAATTCATTTGGGTGAACTCTTCACCGATTCAGGAAATTTTCCGCTAATTTGGAACAATCTTCAAATATTGTTGGATATTGAAGATCTTTGAGAGATACGTAGCGATCTGAGTACTTCAGATTGAAAACACTGTATCTTTATGATGTCCGTGTTGCTAGCAGTTGAGCTTATTATTTTTCTTCTGCTATCCATTAATGTCACTCCTTACCAATTTATCCTGTTTCTGATAGTGTGAATTAATTCTCATGTGGTTCCCATCCCTGTCCAATTTGTGATATTGTGAAGCCTTGGCAACCTTTTTCTGCCTAATCTGCTTCTTCCCTCTATCTTTTCTTCTATCAAGAGTTGAAGCCAATAGTACCTCTCGCTCCGTATCACATATGCCAGGCATTCTGTTTTCCTACGTTATATTGTGCCCAAAAATTCACGGTCTCTTCCTATTCTCCTCAGAAGTTCTTCATTGGGTTTTTTGCCGTCCATGAAACTCTCAAAATTTTTCGTTAGGCTCACATTTCAAATGCCTCCTGCTCATGGTGTCCAGCCTTCTAATATAATTCTATAGGCTTTATTATGGATTCGTATACGAGGGTTGATGTGAATAAGTCAAATGTGATATTATTATCACAAAGTTTGACACTTTTAATGGCCAACGTCCAAATCACATGCTATGGAGGTATCGAAATGGAAAAATGCTTCGATAATTGATTCAAACGCATGCAAATGTATTGATCTTAACGGATCAAAGCAAGCAGTAATATCTGTTCAATCGAAATTAAGCGTCTACATAGATAGATACCAAAGTATTTACATCTTCTTCTTGAGGTAATGGGCAGTTGTTCAACGTAACTATATCTTCAGAATGTGATATAAACAGATTTGTAGATATTCGTTCTAATGCGTCTGGTCTTTATACGACACTAAAGTTGCTGTATCATCTGCAGACATAGCTAATTCAGATCAAAATTGTGTCTCGAGATTGCGAACTCACTCACAAATAAGATACGAAGAAAAGTGAATAGAGTAATACAAAAATAGATTTTCTATATTTAATTATATTTGAAAAAAATCCGGATACTTCAGAAATGTGTTTATCAATTGAATATAAATGAAAAACCTCATGATTCCAAACGGTGTATAAGGTACGAATCTGTATACTATAGTAAGTACTTTTTATTCAGTTTATTACCATTAATTAGCTCTCAACTGTATCAAGTAATTATTCTCGTTAACACATTATTAAGGAATGCTGTTTCTATTTCACTTTTGGCTCTGCTACAAAACCATGTCTGTCGCTAACCGGTGACAAATCGAATATATAACGAGCTCTCCGCAGTGCAGTCTCTTTCGCTTGACAAAAACTGTCAGCAATGATCTCGAGTTACACAAATTGTTGACCAGTAACAAGATATTCATGTAATTGTATATGGACCAAATTATGAAGATAATGGTGAATACGTCGAGTAATAAACTGAAAACATTTGTATAAGAAAATAATGCAATTACGTTAAAATACAATACCAAACAATTGAAAGTGTTGTAAAATATTGACATCAAATTGATATTTAGTCTTATGTCATATCCAATTAACACGTAAACTGCACCAGAACCTGAGAAATTCACTTCTAGTAATACGAACTCGTCCACAATATGGACCGTGAAAACGGACCTGCTTGATTATTTTAATATAATCGAAAATCTGGTGGGTACGGATTTCGTGAGGGTAAGGCGAAAACCGTTTGATATTGTTTTTCTACATATTTTTATCACAGCAGCGATTAGTTTATATATATATATTTTTAAGCAATTTCTAAGAAGGCCTTTACATTTATTTGTTTCATTGTTTACTTTCCAGAAATTCTTTTCTGTCATAAATACGTGCTTGTGTAGCAAGAAGTCAGTATATAATTGATTGTCATAGAGAACGAAATAATGAAGCATAACCGATAAATTTAAATAAATTATACATGTAGTGAATAGTTAATTACGCATCTACGGCAACGTTTCTCAACGTAGGGGCACCTCCAGTAAATCATGTCAAGCTGTCCTCGAAGAGTTTAAAACTCTTCTTCGATTGCTGTTCAGAGATTGTGGAGGGTGCGTGGTTCTCTTGCAAAAACGCAGATCATGCAGGCCACTCAACGAATTCTCGTCTGCCTATCCATTCTCCAAAGTGAATATTAAGGTACTTCCGCACTCATAACACGTAGTGCAGCAAAGCGAAGTATTGGATCGTTGTCCATCAAAAAAGTAGGCACCCACGAGACCTCCCGCATGGATATCTGCCCACACACATACCCCAGACAAGTTTAATTCTTCTAGCTCGTAAATTGTTGTTGAAATTCGCTAGACATAGTTTCGTAATCCGCGTTCGTACGACATAACAAAAAAAATCGTTTTTGAACCGTGAGTTTGTATCGGTAATCCATTCTAAAAACGCGTCTACTCGACGAGAACGTCTTATCGTAACACAAACACAACTGTCTGTTGTATCGTTTTAATATTTTTTGACAGCGTTACCAGACTTATGCCGATTTTTCGAGAGCGTTACCGACCTCTGTATCATTCTAATAAAAGTGCACAATATTGATACTAATAGGATTTTGTCTATCATGAGAATTACGATGCAGAAATAGGAGTAAATCGAGGAAGGAGTACACAAATAATGTTTATTCAATACTGTCCTAAACTTTGTAATTTCCAAAGTAAATAAATTTTGATAGCGCGTTTTCGTCCTCCTTGTTGTACGTGCTTATCTCTACTAAACTAGCGGCTCTAGTAAAGTGATAAAACATCTGTTAATATTCATGAATAGTTTTCACTTAGATTACAACATTCAATATATTTTTTCAAACGTATTTCTGCCTATCTCAATTCCTGTTTCTTTAATTTTTTCTCTATTGTCCTATAGTCGATTATGCAAAAAGGGTTAATCACGCCTAATTAAGCAAATCTGTTTGTCGTTTCTCTTCTGTCCCGTGTGTCCCAGCAACCACTGAAGGTTTACTTTATTTTTTCTGCACAGCTAGTTCAGCTTATCCAGACATTACCAAACCAGCTTGGATTTTAATAACTTTCAAGCTCAGATCTGTGATGGATGTATAGCTGTAGGACAAGAGGATAAACTCCTATTTACGTGTGAAGGGTGTTGTCATTGATGATAAGCTCCCTTTCTTTGGTGAACATAACGTCATTGGTGGTGAACTCTCTTTATCAGGTGATATCGGGAAAGGAAGGTTATTCCCTTCTTAGTTCTTCTTTAAGCTCTGATAGGTGTGAAAGACATGATACTTTCCGGATTTGGACCACCTAAGCCTTTGGAACGATGATTATGGGTTCAGTGGAAAATAACGTCATTGGTGGTGAACTCTCTTTCTCAGGTGATATCAGGAAAGGAAGGTTATTCCCTTCTTGATTCTTCTTTAGGCTCAGATATGTATGAAAGACATGATACTTTCCAGATTTGGACCACGATGAATATGGGTTCAGTGGAACATATTTCCTGTTGGTTTACTGTTTCGTCTTCTTAGCTGCTATGTTTCCACATTCCTTGTGACACCGGTCAGCTTTCGTAGTAAATTTTTACGTAAGAATATTTTCACATTTGCAGCTTAGCAATATTTCTTGAAGGTCAAGGTTATGCCAAGTATGAGTTAGTATTGTGCAATAATTGTATGCCACCCCCAGCCTTCATTTTCTGCATATTTATGGCCAAAGTGGAAAGCAGACACTTCGGTTTTATATGAGTTGGGTATTAGATCCTGCTTTTAGTGGTAAGAAAGGACTTCTGAGGTAAATTCATGCTTTAGTTGGCACTTTCTGCCTTGGGCAGCAACAGGAACATCATCAGTATATATGAAGAACTTGAATAATATTGTGGTTATGAATTGTCAGTTTTGCAGCTTCCATGTAACCTAGTGAACTTGTTAATCAATCAAATGTCCAACGATAAGGAATAAAACAGCCTCAGTTGTATCTGCATTTACTTAATAGCAGAAAAAATCGATTGCACCTTGCAAAAAGGTGTATGGTACGCCGAGTTACTTTTTGCCTCCTAGTCTTTACAGCTTCCTAGATCCCTCACGCGATGATAGTAAGATAAGCGCTCAATGAAGGATACCACATCAAAAGAAGCCCCTCCTTGGAAGCAACTACAGTCCCAGCCTTTTCCTTATCAGGTCCATTCCAAAACTTAACCAATTCCCTCATGTAGCTTATTCTACTTAACAAATCAAATCATGACGACGGGACACACTCTCGTCATAGTGCAAAAGAAATAGTGGAGGTTTAAGAGTTCTTATTAACTTGACAGAATTTGTGTCCAGTTGAAACTCTTGACTTGGTCTATTTACATAAACAGAAAATGGGTTACTAATATATGCACGTGTCGTGGCCAGAGGTTAATTACCGTAGGTCGTTGTATCTACATTTATGTATATTTGTGGTCGAAAGGAATCATGGTCGAGGCTGTGTTATAATACACACTGCAGTATTAGTCAACATAATAATTTAGTTAACAGGTGAACTTAAGTTCAAATTCACCTGGATACCAAAAAATTCTATCCGCTTATCAATGAATGCTGCGATATTATTTAAAAAAAATAAAACTTGATAATTCGTTCCAAACTACACCAAATTTTTGTGGTTAAAATTTTATTTTATAGTAAATTTTTAAATGAATTGTGGTTTTTTAAAAGAATATTTTATGCGCAATTTTTGTTTTACTCCAAATAGAAGCCAATGTTTTCCATTGTTTATTATTAGCTTAAAAATTGTCAAAGAAAATCACACATTCTCGTAACAACGTGTTGTTATTAGTTCAATATCTCCTCTCGATTTCTCTTCGAAATCATATCATCCCCTGTTTATCCTCAAGGACTTAGGTGGCTTACGATTGTTCAATCTTGTTTCTAAACCTCCACGAAATATCATATCTATTTTTGTAGAATTGTTCGTGATAGTTTGTAGGAAGTGAATACAGCCTTAACGGAGCTTGTATTTCCTTTCCACGATCATTAGTGGATAATGTACATTATTCCTATCAAAAATTATATTTTTTTGAACGTACAGGGTCTTTCACGACGAGCTGAATCGATATGCATATGGGAAAGTACTGCGACTAGTGTTCTGAAAATTTTCTTGCATGGGTTTTCCAAACTGCTCGTTTTGGCTAAAATAATTTTAGTTTTCTTATACCGAAAGTGGCCCCAAACCCAAAAAATAAACGCAAAATTTCAATGTAACTTTATATGAGGCATCATTTCTTAATTATTTGACATTTTCGAAATTTCTGGACACTTGCAGCCCTCCACTAAAAAAATTATATTTCTAAGTTTAAGTGGGTCAGGTCTAATATTTCTGGGATTTGGACAAATAACACTTACAGCTTTCAAAATCTGTGAAAACCTTGACAAAAATTTATATGGGATGTTCAGAAAATGATGCCGAATTTTGCTATCTAAAAACTTCGAAAACTTAGTTTTTTCAAATAGCAAACCCCATTTTTCACTTTAGCATTGAATTCTACGCTTCAAATTAAGGGAAATTTCGTAAATTGATAAATCACAAATTAACGGTTTTTGTGGATACTTAAAAAAACTGAAATTTTCATGGTTTTTAATTGTCACCTGCCGATGGCGAACAACGAATAACAAAAGTTAACGTATCAAAAATGAAAATCTAAGTTAGCTATCAAAAAGATAACAAAGTAAAACGTCCTTCATTTGTGGAATTTCATGCTTATTTATTGTAACAAAGGAACAGGTTTTTGGTCTGCTTGTGATGGTCACTCATAGATTTAGACTCGAAAACTTAAATTCACCATATTCATAATCATTGCTGTAGCCTGTCCAAGAACAATTTGTAGTCTTAGGATTTCGGTGTGAAGATAGTTAAGCAGTGCCATAGGCTTATCCTGCACTAACTTTGTTTTTTCTGGGGATATCGGCTGTATATACAGGATATAGTAGTTGACCCAAATCGCTAACTACATCAGCATTGATTACACGAATATTCAAATATTTGTTTTAGTACTTAACCATGAAATACATATCTTCAAAGAAGCAATTTATAGAAAGGAATTTTCTGATTTGTATAAAGTAGTCCCAAGTGTCAGACTTAATCATAGACCTGACTTACATCGAAAAATATCCCGAAGGAGTATTTTGTATCTTCCAGATCTTGCATGATTTGATTTATTATTCTTTGTACTTGCTAGTAGCATCGGAATCCATATTGATGCTTCGGATGTTCCGGTTTTCCAGGTTCAGATATGAGGATTATTCCAACTAATTTCCACTGAATTGTAAGTGAATTTAATCATTTTAATGGCTTCTTCAGGTAGTTGTTGTAGAAGGAGACTTTCTGGCTGAAATAAGAAACTGTTCATTCAGTACGCGCCGCCTAACTCGCCCTCCGATATAGGAATCGATGTCGAAATTAAAGATCAATCGGAAGTTTCGACTTTTTGGAATCGAATCTACGTAACATCCCGCAGGTTAATTAGTAAGTATCGTCGCTGGACCTCTCGCAAGTATCTTCTAACGATTCAAGTCACCGAGAAAAGCCTCCATTCTGTGTTTGATTGGTGTTGGTGTTAACTGAATTTGAGACATTTTTTTAAACAATTTGACGTGTGATCGTCGAGCTCTACTATAATGAAATGGATCGAAACGGCAAGTTTAACCTTTACTTACTGTGCAACGTTTGTTGAAACTTTTCATTGGCGCAATCATTGATAAATTTTTCTTCAACTATTTTGCGCCTGACGAGAGTTATTTTACGTTGTTATTGATAAGTTAATTGTTAGTTTTATAGAGATAGGTAGTGGTTCAAATCTATAAAATACAAGAATACTTTGAAAATAAGGGCTAAAAGAAAGAATCTATGGCCAGTCCATATTAGAAACTTGATAATAAATTTAAAGATAACTAAAGAGAACTCAATTAGTCTACTCATATCGACTATAGAATATTATATAAAAAAAGTAAGTTCAGCAAAGACAACTTATTATTTCCCCAGATAGTTTCAAAACAAATTTTCAGTTTATTTAACTTAAACTTTTTCATTTTACTGCTTTTGTTTTGCAACCAAATGAACTTTTCCACATCTAGCTCCTGATTCAACAAGTTAATCTGATAATTTTATATTTAAACTTGAGACAAAAAGGAATTACCAGGATTTTATTGCAACTATAAAATTTATTTTGTTATCCTCATGATTAGATAGCATCCAACTTTAGAGTTAGTACATATAATATAGACGATACTCCATGTATCATTAGCCTGAAAAAAGTTAAGGTCAACTTTCGAATAATTAATATGACAGAAGCCTCAATTATCGCCAAGTGAGCTGTAGCTCATAAACAATCAATTTAGAACATTGTTCAATATAAGCAAATCATCCATTCCTCGTAGACCACTTAATTCGTGGTAATTAAATGTAAATTTCGCCGATGAAGTAAGGCTTCCTCCAGGTATTCTTTCCCACGAGAAAACTTTATACACGCTTAACAAACTATGTGAGTTTTAGTTTATTTTCAGTCCCTGAAGACGACACCTTGATTATCGAAAAGAGCGTCGAACTAATTTTGTCGTGTTACGCTAGTTTTCCAAATTCATTCGTGGTCGCAGTTCGCTACAGGATGAATTGTGGGAAGGTCCTTCAAAATCAGCTGATGTGCCAGAAAACATCGATGCTGTGCGTAAACTGAAAAAGTTTTGTTGGCGTTGAATATCGCATAATTTGATAATTACTCAAAAAAAGCTCGATTTGTGGAAAGAATTCTGAGAAAATTCAATCGCTGTGCTTATAAGATCGTGATAGGATGATGGATCTCTGCATATGAACCCGAAAAAAAAGTGTTTAAAAAAATCAGGGAAATCAATCGTAGAAGAAACATCAGTTCACATGAAAACGTTTTCGAACAGTCAAAACATCGAATTGATGAATCATCCGCCGCATGGCATCCAGTCATTTCTTCTTATTTCCACATATCAAAAATTAATTGCGTTTTTCTACACCTGAAGAAGCAGTTAATGCGTTCAAAATCTTTTTGAGGTACCTCAATCGGAATGGAGGAAATGCTTCGATCTTAATGGAGAATATTTTGAAAAACAACAAAGCCAATTATAAATATTTGTTTCCAATACTTGAGTAGCAGCCCCCGTAGTCGTGGTATAGAGTAGATTCAGTATAAAAACCAGTACTGCTGAAACCTTCAATTGCATTAATTAATTTGTTCTTACCGTAGAAAATGTCACAGTAGAACTAATTGTTATTCCAGTATCCAAATTTCTATCGCTTGCACGTGTTTATGATTGGTTCAAGCGTTATTAATTATAAAAAACGCCTAGAAGACTTTAAAAATATGTATTAAAGTGGTACCAAAATTCTCACATTTGAACAACAAGAATCTAGCAAAAATGTAATTACAAATATCATTGAAAATGACATCAAATTAATGGAAATGATAATAATGGGAGCAATCGTAATTTTTTAGTCACGATTATTGAACGAGACGCCAGTCAATGCAATGCGCCTCCACCGTGAGCGGAAAAGTCGATTCGGCAATATCAATTGTAAAAACATGATCAAAACTGAGGGAACAAGTAACGGATTCTTTGTAAGATAATGCACCGGTCCATTTCGCATTCTCTGGTGAAAAGTGTCCAGCAGTTCTGTATGAAATGTAATCTATAGAGCTCAATTCCATTGAGACTTTTCTAAAGAAGCAACACGTAGTCTAAAAGAGCTTATAGAAGGAAATGAAACAAGAAACCTCTCCATTCAATAGCCATATCTATCTTTAATTCAAATATTTCATCTTTACTACATTCCCTTAATTTGACTGTAACGGTAGGTTTTCTTCAATTTTCCTCAATTTACTATTTTGTCAACGTTCGATATTGTTGGGAGACCCTCGACCAGGGTTACTTGAACCACTGAGCACAACGTACAGACATTCGTAAGTACCAGCTAGGGGCCAAGTGAGCTACAGCGGTTTCGTGGGTAACCCTCAACCAATCACTTTCCGTTCAGGTGGCCAGCCCATTGTTTTTTAACTAAAAGGTGGCATTTGACACTGGTCACAGCAGTTGCGTCTTCATATGCAGCTTTTTGCAGTTGAATTGAAGTATGTCGAGTGAAATCATAGTGTAAGTTGTCCATCAGGGCGTAAATATTATTTTGCACTTACTATAAAATTTACTCTGATGCTATTGTGGCGCCACCTTTATTTAACACATTTCGAGCGACACTTTTCACATATACAGTAAGTATTGTCAATGGTTTCTGTATGGTGGTTTGATGTTTCGTAAAATAATAATGGGTACGCCAGTTTTCGATAGATGGTGCAACTATCAATAGCCATTTCAATTGTATTGGATAAAATGTGAGATTCGGATTGCTGATTGAGATCTAATTGAGATTTGTGCTGGTTTTGACTTGTATAAAATGAGATATTTCTATCAACGTCACTTAATTATTTTCCAGACGATGATTAAATAAGTATTCGAAAGCTCGGAAAATATATTAACCCTTAACTGCATCGCGTATCGTATATGATACATCTCATTTGTAATACTGCTACTGACATCTGTTGGCTTGTGTAAGAATTTCATTCTGTTGTTCTACGGCTGAGACAACATGTATTAGATGATAATATAAAATTCTGCTGCCCCTAGACCAACAACAGTTGGTCGTACTGATTGATTTGAGCATTTTTGTATAAACAAAAAGAGAAACTGTGAATTTCATCGTGAAAACTAAGAGATTATTTCGCACTGTTATTTGAAACAAATAAAATTTGAATGGTACTTTGTTGAGTTTAGTCACAAATTTTTACAAGCTTTAACAATATCAAAAATCACCGGCAACCTCAATTAATTATTTCCCAGATGATGAATACATAAGTATATTGAAGTTAGTCCACTTTGGTGTTTCCTTGCCACGTTCCCAATAAAAAACTACTTTTCCTAAATGACCTAATAATAATTTAATTGAAAAAATTTTCATAATAAATGTCTAACACAAATAAAATGAGTAAGTTTTCCTCTTCGTCTTGCTTTCATTGCCCAGCAAAAACAAATAAACTTCTCGGAAAATTGTTTTGTGAACTTCTTCTACTATATTAACGAGGAAATTTGATTGTGATGTCGAGATTTTTTGTACATATAAACTTAGACGTGGAAATGTTGCTTAATAAAGTATATCCATAACAGACTCACTTAATAATAGTCATTAATATCCAGGCGACAGACATTAAACTATGTATTGTTGAATAATAATGACGCTAAAGTTTAACTATGAGAGTAGAAACTTGGTGTAGTTGTATTTTTTATCTCACTTATTCATGACGATCATTTTTTTTTACAATTTTGTCGTTTTACACCCTTATATTATTCTAATTCTCACAGCAAGCTATCTAAGATTCTGTACCCACTTCGTGTCTGAATTCAAGTTTTTTTTCAGATAAATTCAAGGGCAATCTATCAATACATAATGCTCATAATGTTGTCCATCGACTATTTAGTCCGAGCACCAGGTACCTTGCAAGTCATCGTCATCGTTTTAGTCTCTAAAACCCCTGGTATACATATTCGGCCAAGTTCATAACGAATTTTCACAAGACTTCGGTAAAGCATGTAGATGTCTGCGACTATGGGCACCAGGTACCTCGTAAACCTTTTCTGTCTTAATATTCGTGTTTAGTGACCTCTAAAACTAGAGCTTTCGAAGCGAATGGATTTTGTTGCTTCTGAATGTGTCTTCCTGTTCAGACATTGCTAAGTTTTGTGCTTTAGTTTGTACATTTGGGGTGAAATAAATCTAAAATAATTCATTATTTGTATTTTGAGCTTTTAAATAATTTCTCGATTTGATCTTGTCTCCATAAGTCCATTGACTATTCAGTCCGGGCATCAGGTACCTTGCAAGTCCTCGTTATAGTCTTGTTCAGGGATCTGAAAAACCCCCAGGATATATATTTGACCAATATGCCACTATGGGCACCAGGTACCTTTCCTGTCGTAATATTCATGTTTGACCTCTTAAACTGAAGCTCCCGAAACGAATGGACATTGTTGCATCTGAATGTGTCTTACTCTTCAGACATTTCTTGGTTTTGTAATTTAGTTTGGACATTTCGGAGTGGAATAAGTCATCGTCATCGTAATAGTCTCCAATTAGAAAATTGAAATACAGATCTTTTACTTATCCATATACCTGGAAATACGGTATCTAAACCCTCAAGAAAAGATCCTGTAAAATGAGGATGCGCATCATCTTTTTAAAACCATATGTCTGTATCTATGACCGAATTAAATAATTGTAATAGTAATTTTTGTAGAAAAAATTTTGGATTTCGTAATTCATCGAAATTTTCTTCCAAGAATTAAATCCTTTCAACCTGATTTCCTACAATGCAAGTCTAAAAATTCACTTTTTCTGAACGTAACTCATCCAACATGGGTTCTCATCCATCCAATACCTAGAATTTTTCGAATATACTCCACCATTTGACATAAACGTATATTCATCAGAAAACAGAAAGTTTTCCACTAGAATGTTGATTTGATTCCAAGTTTTCTATTGGGATTATCTTCCGGTAATTCCTTGAGGAATATGAGTTTGTAACAATGCATTGTATTTGATTCAAGATATCGTGCTACAGACTTATTTCAATATGATTGGATTTATACTTTCCAGATATAAAATGATTTGCTTTTTAAAGTAATAAGGGTAATAGGTAAACAGCCCGGGTTACACAATAGATCAATAGAACTAACTATTAGCGAGGTAGATTCACGACCTTCATCTAATCCAAATCGTAAGCGTCATTAATCATATTAAGTCATCTAAGTTAAGGAGTTTAGTTCTGTATACAATATTTTTGATAAATAGAAATCTAATTGGTGTCAGAAAAGGAGATGGTGATGACCTTTTTATCGATTCGCTCCTCCCTATTCATCGTTATGGAAAAATTTGGTGCCGAACATTGATTTGGTGTATAGGGTGGTGTTTCATCTTGTTTAAACCACATTATATTTGAAGGAAATTGTGGGTTTACCGAATCAGAATATAAAATTTGTATCTACAACTCTCACAATCCACAATCTCTATACAAATATTGAGATATTCAATGGTGTTAAATTCTTATGAACCTTAAAACACTGAAGACACTGTTTACATTACCACTACGCCAACACTCGCAATTACACTGTCTCATGTTATCACCAACACAGTGTGTTCAGTATGAATATTACTAACGATTTCAAAAGTTCCAATTTGAAACTTTTACTTAAAATTATAAAAGATTATTTAGCTAACTTCAAACTATCCAACAGCTATATAACATTCTATCGCGTTAGGCCGATCGCCTATAATGCAACTGTTTTGAAACAAAGACTGCAAACCAGTTGATCTTGCAACAGCTTTGCACTCAATATAAAACTGAGCGCACACGGATACGACTCCTAAACAGTATTAAATCAGTTGGTGCAACGTAATTTTTCAATATATTCAGCCTCAGATGAGGAAGATGTTATTGATTATTATCAATACCGCAAACAACGCAAGGTACAAAGAGAGTATTGAGACCATCCATAACTCTAGACTGTTCGTAGCAGCACAAGAACTGCCATGAAAAAAATAAACACAAATATGCGTGTATGTGTGCGTGCGAAAGAAAGAGTATTGCTAACTTTGAGGTAACCTGCAACGCAACTACGATCGCGGAATCATAGTAAAGTACAACCGATTGCAAACTACTTTCATTCGGGTCACCTCGTGTGTTAAACGTTGCCAAAGTTGCCATACCGTTGCAAGATCAACTGATTTGTAGCTTTTGTTTCAAAACAGTTGCATCGTGGGTGGTAGGCCTTATCGATCAAAGCAGAAATGGCCCGATTAGCAGCAAACAACAAGGACTTATACATATAGACAAAAAATGTTTTTGTGACATGTAACACAAAAAAATCTAGAGGAAATTAAATAATCAGTGAATCCTTGGCTCTAACCAATCACAGACCATAGTAAGTGAGACTTTATACAATTTTTTAAGACGGAGTCATAGCATTTTAACCTATAATAATGTTACCACACAAATTGAGTTACTAATGGCCGGTATACAAGGCAACGATAAAACTGCACAGTTCCAACGTTGGTAGGACATATCTACGATATCTGCGTCGATCGTCAGTTTTCGGCAGAAACTCTGAAGAAAAGCACGTCATTTGTGATAGAAGATGATGCAGCGCTTGCGCTAGCCTGGCCTATTTTGTGGAAAAAGTAGTGCGTGCTATAAGGATTGGCTTCTCAAAAGAAATAAATTTATTACAAGAGTTGTAATTTGGTTTTTACTTGATAATTAGCCTATCGTACGCAGTATTTTTCTTGTTGCGGTCGTGATAATCTTTACTTTTCTTATTCCACAAGCAAACTTCATTTTTATAGCTAAATACAATAACTCACGGATTCAGCTACAATCTTCTAGCGATATGTTTTAACGTGAGTGGACGCGTCCACCTACACCAAGCCTTGCGAACGAACTGAATGGTCCGACTACGATAAAACTGTGCAAACGCGATCGACGACGATTTATCGAATAGATTTTGAGCCTTGCTCCGATGGCTTGCACCAACCAAAAAATCTGAGCCGATTTTTAATCTAAAAGGAGTGAACAATCTTCCTATTTAGGTAAAAAAGGAGCTCACGATGTTTTCATATACCGATCAAGAACAAAAAAACGGAAATTTACTGAAAACCAACATACATTTGAGCAATTTACGGCGAATACAAGTACGTCCGCAGATAAACTATTGCATAATAATGACGAGAATATTGTGATTGACCCATCCCATGGATGGATCCCATATTTTACAGTTTTTAGTGCAATCAGCGATTTAGTGGTGTGCAAAACTTGTCACAAGGAAATTACTTTTAATTAAGCAAGTCCAAGAGGCCTGGGGTTTGAAATAGGCATCATGAATGTGGTAATTCGTACATTAATTCTGGATCAATGGTTGATAACGCATTAATTTAATCCATTTATAACAAAACGATCATTTTATTTTTAAGCGCGTTTTCTCGAAACAGCATTTATCGAATTTGCTGAAGTGATTACTCAGAGACAAATGATCCGATCACTATCAAATTTTTTTTGCATCTTCTCTATATAGTTCTCCATACGAATGACCCTCCAGTTTTTTGATCTGACCAAAAATCGAATTTTGATAGGCCATAAATGACTTTTTTTCTCTACATGCCGCCATTTTATCAATTTTTGATTTTTTTGTTCGCCCGAGGGTCATCGTATAGGCAATATGTTTCAGTATAACGAGAATTTTTTTAGATCTAATCAACGGAGAAGGCTGCAATCACTCCAGCAGGGACTTTTTTATGGTGCCGCAGAAGATCGCGTGTCGTTTCAAAAATATTTAATATTTTATCTCAAACATTTTACTGTGTATTCTCAAAACATGTATAAATCTACCCTCCAAATTTTAAAACGATTGATTAACTAGTTTTTTTAGAATTCTCAAAAATTGCCGTTTTTTTAGGCTATCCCAATAGGTGTGCCTCTTAAACTGAACTGTGCAGTTCGTTTGTGCAGTTTTATCGTTGTCTTTTATGTCAATCTGAGTGAAAAACTGTGTAACCAATATGAAAACATATGCGAATATAGCGACCTTGTAAAAACATCTTACTTAAAATGTATGTATTTCTTCTAATCATTCATGATTAAAGCAGCCAAAATTACTTGAAATAATCACTATATTTTTCACGTGAATATGAACCTTTTAATCTATTAATATCGAGCCTTTTACATTTGGCACTCAATATATACCTTATATTTAGGATTGATTTTACAAAGATTAATTGATTCGCGTTATATAAAAAGTTTTAGTCTAAGTATACTGTTTTTATAGTTGAAATGTATATTACTGGAACCGTTATAATTTATGGTCATTGTACCAAACTTTTTTTCGCAATATTTCAGTTTATTTGATATGTAGGAAGCGGGATGTAGGTATGGAGAACAATAAAAATCTTACTCGGGCTTTTTTCCTCTTAAATTTTTTAGTAACATATTGCCGAAAGGCCTGGAAGGCAACCTAACCACATCGTCGCAATTTTATTTCCCTCTAATCGTAAATTTCGCGTTTGCTTTATATTATATACCGTCGTAAAATTTATTTTTATTTATAATATAGATATCGCACGAAGAATTTATGTCTTATTCAAAATTTTTGTTATTTATAGTACGCGGCTCCGTTTTCGAATTTATTGACGAATTCGATTATCGTATATAAAGTACCACTTAGTTGAGTAAATTTTGAAAAAACTTCCCTTTTTTAATTAAGTATTTTCAAATATACCCTCTAATGGTAAACCTTTTGTTATATTTTTTCCCTGAAGCTGTAAGAAAATCTGTTTTTGAGATATGGCCGACAGCCAGCCGTTTTTAGTTCCCCACCAGTTCAAAACCAACAGGATTCTATACGTCCTTGATACCATTGTGTAATACAATAGTTCTGGATTGATGAATAGAAATCACCCAGTCTTCCTTTACGAGCAATACACTGCATTATTTTCTTGTTCAATAGACTTGTCAAGTTAAATCTTTAACCAAATTATTAAGGTCAGTCCAGGTTAATAATTTAGGTTACATATTTCAAGTATCCCATTGGAATTCAATCATCTCGTGAATCAAGTCTGGTACTGGGCAAACAGCAGAAGGCTAGGGTACTTATTACTTGTTTTTTAGGTTATGGTGAGTTCTATCAGTACTACAAAAGTAGTAGCTATCGTAATGATTCAATAACTCTATTTATATCATAGATTCAACAAACAGTCGCCCTTTCTGAGCACCTTTGAAGTCAATCCATTCAGCTTACTGAAGTTGAGTCCATAATAAAATCATTAAGCTTAGTCTGGCAATTTAAAGTAGGCTTTATTCATGCTTGATTTAAGCGCTTTTCGGAAATGTAACAAAACAACGCTTAGCGCAAAATTAGAGGGCCACTACTTAAGTTGAGTTAAGTTTTCAGACAAATAAAAACAAATATTTTATCCATTCCTTTTTAGGTACCTCCAAAACATGTAATTTGCACTCTACAATCACTCCCTCAGATGTAGAAAATTTGCAATTTATTTTTGATTTACGGGAATAAGAAGAAATAATTGGATATGAAACAAGGACTATACGGCGGATGTGTGTGAGAGCATCGTCGTAGTGGATAATGATTAGTCTTCAGCGATTAGTTAACCATTCAGAATGAACAGTTCTACGTTGCTCTAATTGAACGGTGACGACTTGTCCAGCTATTCTGTAAAAACATGCGATCATTCGCGTGATAAACTTTTGTTGGATTTGGATCGTTTCATATGCATAGATCCATCCATTCGTTGCCTGTCGATCTTATTAAAGACTTTTCAAGTATCGGGATTGAATTTTTTTCTCTTTTATTTTTGCATAAATCGACACGAACGTTGTTTTGACCGTTTATCGAATTATGTGGTATCCAATTTTGGACACCTTCATGAAATTTATCCTGTAGCGAAATGCGACCACGATTGAATTCGGAAAACCAGCAAAAACGGTAGCTAGAGATGGTGCTTCATCAACAAAATTAAAGGCGAGTTTATAGACACACTGTTGTTGTCGAATGTCATACACAATCATCACACGGAAATGTTCGCGATCAGTAAACAATTCAAATAGAACTCGTATGACAACACTTTCTAAGTAACTCAAAAATGTCAAACTTTATGATGACAATGTCAAATTTGACATATTCACTTAAGCGTTGCCATATTTCAAAACAACAATGACAAGAAAAATATAGAGGTTGTCGATATTGAATGTTCGTTTTGTGTATTGAATAATCACATTAAAATAAAGTCTTCATCTCAGTGCTCAACAAAATCTTGAGACCTTGTTAAAATAATTCATTAGACTTAAATCCAGAAAATTGTCCAACTAAATTTTTAATACCTTCTTTGGATTCAAAGTTATTGCTACGCAAAACTATACTAGAGTACTTTATGTTATTAAAGCAAATTCACTCTGTATCTGGTTGTTTGAAAAGTGAACGAAACTCAATCTGACGTTGCGATTGAACATATTTCACTTCCATAATATCTGTGGTATATCAAATATAGAAAATATTGGTACAACGCGTTTCATCTGTATTTTTCAAATTTCACACTCGAAGACATTTTACATCATCGGCCGCCGCGACTGCCTTCATGCGCTTCGTTGCGTTTATTTATCTACGAGGGAAATGAAAATACGCGTCGAAAAATCAATCTAACGAATGATACATTCCCTCGGGAACGATACCCAACGAAACTAAGTTATCTTTCAAATTGTTCATATATTTCATAAACATGAGACTGTTTTCGGTAAGTATTGGGAATTTTATAGAACATATTTGAAATAAGCACTTCGTTTATAAAAAAGCCTATAAATGTGACGAGAATACTTGGATGGAAAAGCTGAATTAAAGACATTTTGCAGAGATTTTGCAGAGGGTCATAAATTAAATTTTGAATTCGTAGGTGGGCCAGATTGAAAATTTAAAAAAATTAACTGAATTATTACATTTTATTTATTAAATTATATAAGTTTATAATATAAGGTTGTTAAAAATCATGTATAAAAGATGGTAGTTAATTATGATGAGCTTGAGGATCATATTTGTTGTAGTTATTTTAAGAATTGATTAGAGATTTTCATTCATAAGTCTTGGGCGATGTTTGTTCTATTTATTTCTATGACGGAAAACATCTGGTGCTACCAAACATGCAGAGAATGCGTCCGGATAATTATCCAAACTCCTTAAATATTGTGATTAAAATTAAAGAGCGTTAGTCTCATTAAATTTTTCTTCCAAAATACTGTCCGATTGAAGATCTATCAACTCCATTTACACTTTAAAATTGAATGGATTGTTGAAAATTGGGAATTCCATTTCAGTCATTTTGTGAAAGTCTTCACAACGATTGTTGAATTTCGTAATCAAATTTTGCAGCAGCTGAGAATATTCATCCAATTTTTTTTTTGGTTCACTGTTCACTGAATACATTTGAGTGACAATCAGTTTTTTATCCTGTAACTTTATATTCAGATCAGTCAAGTGTTTATTCATATCTACCAAAATGGCACAATCAATCCACCAGTTATTGTCATAATCAATTGGTTTGCCTTTTTTTTAACATGAAAGCTTGAACTTGAGCTAGGGTCACGTAATGGAAAAATCTTTCTAAAATTACTCCTCGACTGAGCCAACGAACAGGGACATCAGAAAACTTTTCGTTCAAATCTTGTCCATTTTCAAATGTTTGAATGCCAATGATTCCTGATGAATTATACAGTGAAATCCCACAAAATTTTCTGATGTTTTCAATTTTAATTTAGTTACAACGTCCGAATGTTTGCCAACCACGGCAGGAGCGCCATTCGCAGTTGTGGTATTAAGTATATTCCAGTCGAGTTCATATTCTGCTATCGAATGCTCAATTGCAGAATAATCATTTGATGTTGTAGTACCTGTCAATGAAACGCACTTTAATAGTTCTTCAGTTATTTCAAAGTTACTGTTAATGCCTCGTATAAAAACAGCAAATTGATTTGTATCAACAGTATCAGTTCTCTCGTCAACAACCAGTGAAAAGTTTGTGAATTCCTTAATTTTCTCCTTCAGTTGAAGAACTATATTTTGTTTTTAAAGTAACAGTGTTTCTTGAGAGCGAAATATTGACTTTTGAGATGGAAATGAAACATCGGCAAATCTCAACATACAGTCTTTAATAAAATCACCATCAGTGAACTGTTTTAACCTTTTCGCGATTTATAATACAATAATAAAACTTGATTTCGAATACATCTTCGCTCTCTGTATTAGCTTTAGTAAACGTCGATTGTTGACCTTAAAGTTTAGATTTTAAAGATGACAATGTATCGATTCTTATTTTTTCAGTGTAACAATCGAATGTTGACTTATGATTCCTATCATAGTGTCCCTTCAAATTAAACTCCTTCAAACATCAACTGTTTGGAAATCAAACACAGTGGTTTACCTTTCCATTCTATAAAAAAAATATGCAATTTCCTATTTTCACTGAAAAAATCTGCACTCACTATCAACTTTACGTTTTTGTGACATGCCAAAATCGTAACAATTATGGAACTCCACACAACAATTATGGATATCGCACGCGCACGACACAAACAAATGTACAATACCTTCATAATCACTACTTCGCAGTACAATTAAAATCCTTCTCCAGCCGTATCGCTTCGATTACTCGACTCAACGAACTCACATCGCGCCCACGCACTTGTTTTATATGGTTAAAGAAGGTTCCAGTCTAGACTCGAAGCGTGTAGAAGATTCTTTCGTTCTCGACAAAAATAATAAGATATTTCCGCTTGCTGCTAAGAGATGGCGATTCTGTCTTTCTCTCGCGCTTGTCTACGCACGCGCTGCCCTTGAAATTACTTATTTATATCTGTAGACTTGAGAATACGAGTATTTGAAACATCCTCGAATGAAGTCTAAAAGCTCTAAAAAAAACATGATTCTTCTTTCTGTGGCACATTGCGATCGCGGACCTTATTGATACGGCCCAGGGGCCGGAAGCGGCCCGCGGGTCGTATTTTTGACATGACTGATTTAGATATAGTATAATGATATGTAAATCCAAAATAAAATAATAGAAGTAGATACAAGAGAGAATCTACATTCAATATTAAAAGATCTTATTTAATTATAGTCCATTCAGATATGATATTTATCGTGAAAGGAAAGTTACTTTGAAAATAACAAAGAGGAAAATTCCGAATTCTTTTTTGTGGTAACTGTACAGATCAGATATCGTTGTGAGCAGTAATTATATACTAGCGTTTAAAAGATTCAATTGCGAATTCACAAAGTTTGTTGAATACATTAAATATGACATAATGGGAAGACGATCTTGTAAGTTTGAATGCGCTTGACGTTCAACGAAATTTACTACAGTAGAGAAACTTTTCAAGACATTTGTGCCAATATTTGTATATATTGAAGACGTGATTAAAATAGAATTATTATTGTCATGTCAAACAACCAATCAACAACTATGAGAGTGAGAAGTGAGGTGATTAAAGAAATAACAGTTTAGCGTGGGGTGGGACAAGATTGCATTCACCTCTTAACCTTCACTCAGAACAAGTTATGAAAACATTGGAATTTCTATTTATAGATTAAGATTGAACAAAATCAAATACGCAAACAGTCTAAAAAATCTACAAACATTGAATAAACGCGTTTCAATATATAGTCAGCAATATAGTCACAACTTTGAAGCAAGATAAAGTACATGATGATTAATGAAACTCACATTCCTCACAAACAGTTTAAAGTAAATCAGAACAAATAAAAAGAGTAAGCAGCTACTATTATCTGAGTACAATCTGCGGAAATATAAATTCTCATCGAGAAGGCTAGAGCTTGTTTCACAATGAATGTTTGATAGCAACGAAAATACGTTATTTTCCTCCTTTTACTTGTCAACAAAGCATTTTGATACTATTTTGAAAGATGTATGTTTAGGGTCCCAAAATTAACGCAATATTTAAATTTGCCGCCATTTATGCATTAAAGTGTTGACAACCCTAAAAAAACAAATTGGCAGCTGACAGTTTAGGGTTAGTAAACATGGAACGTTACACTATAAAACAACGTGGATACTTATTTTAGCTTATCGCCAAAATTACCGCTTTTGGGGATCTGAGAACCTACATGTGAATGTCGAAAAACAGCTGCATTCATGATGTGTCACTGCTTGGTATGAATTTTGAGCTTGAGGCTTAATTGAGCCATACTTTCTCGAAAATGAGGCTGTTCAAACAGTGACTGTACCTGGTTCCTGATATCGTGACATCATAACACAATTTTTGTTGCTGAAATTGGATGATATTGATGTGGCGGATCTGTGGTTTCAACAAAACGATGCCATATGAACACTGCCAATGAAACATATCCATTAGTGCATGAGACATTCCCTGGTCGTGTACTTTGCCATATCTACGTTCAGAATTGGTCCCCTAGATCGCGTGCGTTAAAAAAGAAGAATCAACCTTGTATCAACGAAACTCAACTCAAAATTTATGCAGAATGATCATGGAAATCTTAAATCTTGTATTAATTTTGGAACACCAATTACACAGAGTTAATATCAGAGAGAAGTGAAATTGTAATAATGAAAGAAGAAGAAAAAATATTGGCTTATCACTTTGCATCTCTCTTTACTAGCTATCAAAATCGTGCAGTTCCCGTCACTCGAAACTTCGACGTCATAGCAACCCAATCAGAATATAGTACACCGACGCTCTTTATCAGCAGGTCGAGCCCACTTGAACAAGCTCTGTTTTTAATATCAGTTCTATGCGTAAGTAACAATTACCAAAAACGTATCGATTACCCTTAACGATGTACCTTTATGAAAAGGGTGGATTTCAGCATGGAATATTCACACCATAAACTTCAAGGGGACTTTAATATTCGCTCTGAGGGAAAGTACGATAGGGGAAATTAAAGCGACTGAAGCGTTCGCAGTGGTCACTTTGAGCATTACGGGAGGCTATTATAACCTAAATTATAAAGAAATACGCGTTAAAATTTTTTGTTTGTTTTAATTATGATAAATAAAAATTGATCACCAGAGTTGCAGTGAATTGTAAAAATAGTAGCAGAAAAAGCAAGTGCAAATTTTATAAATTTCCAATCGCTACAAGGAAAATAAATCAACGGAATCGGTTCAAGTAAGTAGTACCATAACCTTATTGTTATCAAAAATAATGATACGGAGAATTGTAAATCTCTAAAAAATTGTTAAGCTCAGTATAAGTGAATAAAAAAATAAAAATAAAATTTGTAAATAACTACAAAAATGTAATGATTGAAAGAAAAATAAATTACAGTGAAAAAATTTTTATTTTGCAAACAGTTTAATTAATACTGTGATAAAATTAATAAAAAATATAATTTTCAGCGTTGATGGATCACCGTGGGTTCCCAAGCCATATGATTATATTTGTAGTGATCATTTTATTGGAGGTAAAAAATCAGATGAGGAGTTGAGTCCTAGCTACATTCCAACAATATTTCCTCCAAAAACAAATGAATCTTCGGCCGTGAACAGGTAAAAATCATATGATAAAAGTCTTTATTCCATCGGCGGGTGAAAATAACATCACCTTCAAAATCAAGTTTTGAGCCCACTGTATTAGAACAGATGGAAGTGATAAATGAAAATGATAATTCTCCAATTGTGTCTTTTAAAATTGACCAAGAGTGTCAAGTTGATTTTTATTCAAACTATGATGTCAATTCTCAAACGTTTATTTGCAATCGGTATGTTACAAATGATTTGTGTCATGCTGAAACTCAGACAGAAATAGTTGAAGATACTAGACCGATAAAAATACATATCAGTAATAAAAAATTTGTTAATAAAGAATGTGGTTCTGATCAAAAAACTTTTGCTGGTAAGGAAAATCAAGGGGATGATAAACTCTTAAATGGATTCGCATCGATCAAAGAATCAAAAACACTTATTACAATTACAGTGAGCATTCGTCACACAGTGCATAATGAAATAAATTATCTTATTGTGAATTACGTCTAATAAAGTGACTTAAGGAGTAGCGTGGCCTGGGGTTCGTCGAATAACGTGAGACTTTATTAAAAAGCTGTCAATGTTTCGTCGATGTTTCGCAACTTCTCTCACATGTCCAGCAAGAACAAGATTTTATTTGATGACTGATGGACTGAAATCCTGTTTCTATAATAAATCCATGTCTTTAGTTCAACTAAAAATAATAAAAAAATCAATTAATTGAGCAAATATTTACTTATTCCATTAAAAAAACAGTTTAATCATTTCTATTTTCATTTAAATATTTTCCTAATTATTATTTCGAGACTTTGACATAAATTTGGAGCAACTTATATACTTATATACTATACTGCATACTGTTATATATTTTATCATTATACTTACTTGTGTTTTTGGCTTGTTCAAGATAATTATAAAATTGTAGTGAGTATTAAATTGTCACATTTTTTTTTACGACTAATTCATTACTATTTATTATACTTTTATCCCAAAATTTTTCTGTTTACTCTTGAAAAATGTAATAAAACATGCTCTGACAGCCTCCAGTAAGTAATTGAAAATCACGGTTTTTGAAACTGTGGTAGTAGTCTTTAACACCATTTCGTTCCTTCATAATTCTTCCTCAATTTTACTGATTTTACTGATAAAATGTTTGAATTTGAAGATGTCATGTTAAAATTATGTATTTAAGATGTATAGTTCGAATATTTGGGTCACATCACAAGGAATCAAAACCCATAGGGCTCAAAACAGTTAATTCTTCAAGGCAAAAACTTAGGTCAAAGAAGAATGGGATGAAGAAAAAAAATTGGGTTCAAAATCTCAGGTATCTAACGAAATCATTTGGAACATTAGCCACCAAACTAAGTAATGTTAGTCGCCAGAATCCGAAGCGAAAAGTTACTACCAAAAGAATAAAACAATCGTCTAAAGACAAACATGCAAGTGAATTATCCAAAATCTCCTATAAAATGAAGAAAAAACGTCTGTTGCGAAATGACGGCTAATTCCAAAGTTTTATATTAATATTATTAATTCAATTACCCTCTGAAATTAATAGGAAATTTTCAAAAGTAATCCAACCACAAAGTTTAAGAGATTGTAAATGAAATACTTTTGTGATTAAAAGTACTTACTGTAGCGCAGAACTATCACAAACTATTCAAAAGTTCGAATTTTGTATATTGCAAAACTGGATGGATTCATTCGTTAAATAGATTATCTTGTCAACGGAAGATCTCATTGAAAAAATTATCTCATTTCAGTCCCTAAAATAGAAGATAACGTCGCAAAAATTTCAGAATTTATTCTGAAAATCGTTAATTCATGTAAATTTTCTCTTGTTAAAGGAACAAAGAGATACGTTAAACTTCGGATCAATTGATGAATTTCAAAGAACATTTAATGAAATTTCTCAGTTGTTTAAGCATAGTCCGGATGTCGTTTGGATTAATTGATAATAGTAATAAGAAAATATATCTTCGATTCCGTTAAAATCGATATCAAACGCTTGGAAAAGAATCTCAAGGTTTTTCAGAAATATCTATATAACTATTCAAATCGGATTCATACAAGAATCAAATTGGTGGACATAATGAAATTATATTGTTTTAAAAGTAATAACCGAACTGTGAACTTCATACTTATTCAAATACGAGGATTGTCTGAGAAGTTTTCACTCAAATATCAGCCCCTTTGGACGCTTTCACTTAAAGAAGATAAATTTTTGTCAGACGAAGACATTATTGCCTGCGTAAACGCCTATTTTGAGGAGAATTTGGAAAATTTGTTGTACAATGATTATAGACTCAAATGGAGATATGTTGAAAAGTGAAAATGGTTACGAAAAACAAATATCTAAACAATCTATAACCATTGATTAAGCGTAGCAATATGGTCTTAACTTTAACGTAAGCAAGACGAAACTATTTATATCTGGGTGCAAAGGATGACTCTGTGAAGATAAAAATTCTTATCAAGAAAGCTAGAGCATCTATTATCATGAATATTTTATCTTCTCTTCTCCCTGTATTGTTAACAACGCATCTTAAATTATTCTGAAGGACGTTAGTGATAAACTCCAAAAAGGTATTGATTATCCTTGACGACGGGCTTTAATTCAACTCGATTATGATCCTAGGTTGGATATAATTCGTATTATATGAAAAGTGTATCTTATTAACTTTGAAACCCCCTGTATTTTTTAAGTTATTTTAACTGGAAACATGAGAAATACCTTTTTTACAACAACGTCAACCTAACAATGTTTTTTTTGAAAATTCTCGGATATACATGGAAATATCTTTTCTTCTATGAAAAAGGTAGACTTCAATATGGAGTATTCACACCATAAACTCTACAAAGATTTTACTTTAGCAGATTTTTCATAAAAGTACGCCAAAATCATGGTTTCTGGTGCAGTAGTTGTGTTTGTAGTTTCTTTTGTGTTGTGGAGGGATCGCCATGCTTTGATTGAAAATGAAGGGCCTCCAATCAAGAGGAGCTTATAAAAACCACATCTTCAAAATCACTGGTGTATTTTTAACTTACATATTCAATAACAACTGACGGTATCTAACGTATTGATACTAACCTCCGACAACTAGTTACTACGCTGAATCATATTTTCATACAAAATATTGATGTTATAAGTTTCCAAATGAATGTTATACAAGGTTTGCTATATTTTAACGTCTCGTTTCTAGCGGTACGTGATTGTTAATCGAGTCGAATTACACGTTTTTAATTTATTTTCCAAAAATTTTGATGCTTGTTACAAAACACAATCAGAAATTTATTTATATCATTATTTTCCCGTCTCTTATTCGCTCTTATGATATTTTGGCGTTGAAATCCTGTACATGCTGTATATCTCATTCCCCTACTTACAAAACGAAATACCACGTTCGAAAGAACTCTTTCCAAATGGTGCGATTAATATGGAAAATTGCATAAGGAAAAACAATCATTTAAGCCAATAAAGAAGGATTACGAAACTCAAATCCTGCCATGTGTTATAATCATGGCGGTGGAGCACCTTACAAGGAAATTGGTTGTAATATATCTCGAGACAAATTGCTCGGAGAATAAAGTGAGAAGGTATATGTTACAGCCAAATAATTTCACTTAATATTCTCTTTTCTGTATCACAAGAACCAGCCTTTGGCGTTAGAAAACAATTAGGCGCAAAATTTGATCGCTCGGTATGTTAGTTGAGTAATGAAATCATTATCCAATTATTTTGATGAAAAAGCGATTAGTAAAAGTGAAGAATGTTCGCAATCATATTGAAAATCGAATAAATTACAAAATTTTGAAATAATTTCGAATTATATTTATATATGGTGACTCGATGACATAGACACCGGAATTTCCAGAGACAATAACTTCTAATTCGGTAATATTTCAACAACAACAATACTCCGTTGAGGCTTTATGACTTATTACACACTACACACTTCTCCAACGCGCTTAGGCATTCTCATAATCATATGAATAATAGTAATGAACGAGACTGGCCTCGGTCTTGCAGACTGTCAAGCCTTTAGCTAGTCTTAGTCTTGGTCTTGCATTTTTTGCAAGTCCAATACTAAGACCGAGTGCTCAAGACCAAAACCAAGACCAAGACTAAGCTGGTCTCTCGGTCTTAGTCTTGCGTTCGCCAATCATTAGATATCAAGATATCACAGTTTGTGGAAGTACCTATAAATGTCTCAACTTCCTGGTGATTATATTTCACATAAGCTCATAAGAGAAAAAGTAGAAGATAACTTAAATGTAGTGAAAGTATTCTAAGCTTGTACCAGTAATATTCTGAAGTATGTTGAGTTAATGGGTCAGAGGAGTGGTGCTTTCATTCATATAACTTCTTATTAAATGAAAAGGTGACCATAAACAATAGTAACTCATAACCTATCAACAAATTGAAAGTTACGATATTCGCCCTGTCTTTTTCTCGCCCTCATGCATATGTTGTTGACATCATTGACATCGATTCCGTCGAGTTAATACCACTGAAGTCAGTTTAGAAGAGATTCAAACTTTAATAGGTATTCCAAGAATCATTCCGTATTTTACAAATCAGTATTACCACTATTGTCAATGATAAACTATCTCTAAGAAGTAACAACCTGTGGAGACGATCTTGTTCCTTTCTCTTCTACTGGTCTTCTGGATCTTCATGTTCAGCTTCTGCATAGATTCTAATATTGGAATGGTTCAGCTCGTTTAGTTTATGATAAGCATGACCACGCAGCATTGCAGCCTTGTGTGGGCTTTAGCCTTCTCATTAATATTCTGTCCGTTGACTACACATTACAAAAAATTTTTTTCACTGTCCAATATGTCGAGCTTTGATGAAACTGTAACCTCCATGTTTCACTACGTGCGAGATTTCTGGACAAACAAGAATTTTGTAGATCAGCATTTTAGCAGTGCGGTTTTGAAGTTTCTACTAGAGTAGAGTCAGATGGTCTGAGAAGTACATGATCCAACAAAGAAAACACAAAACGTAGTCTCCTTTTAGCTCCATACACTTTTCCCAGAGGTGTTCATTAAATTCGATACCCTTTTTATAATAAGATCGTCAAGCTCCTCAAAATAACCATCAACTGTCAACATCATTGTTGGAAAATCTTTGATTACCTAGCCATTTTTCTAGTCTAGCAACAGAAAATAATCCAGGTGGTTAAATCTGTTGAATAGGATGCATGAGGTATCAATTTAAACTTCAATTCATTAATTTTGGCCATTACAATAACCAGAGTGTGAGCTGGTGCATTGTCTTTATGAAACAGGACTTTCCTCTTAGTCAAATGCGGCTGTTGAAATAAGTTCGCGTAATAATCGCCGTTCATAGTTTTTCCTTTTTCAATATACTCAATGAAAATTATCCCAAACGCATCTCAAAAAATCGACGCCATGACTTTGCCTGAAGATGGAACGTTGTTTGCCTTATTGCCTTTGCCTTCACGACGCTGTTTTTATTCAATTGTTAACTGTCAAACAAATACTAACCAACGTGGTGTCTTCAAACTTGAAACATGTGCTGTATAGATTGTGTATTTTCTAGTAATGTAAAATTTTCAAACATTTACCGCCACTTCTAGGTCAGGCCAGGCACTCTGAGACTATCCTTGTATAGTAGGCCTAGGATTCAGCTTGTATACACCTACTGATAGATATTTAACAGTTTGGATTATCGTCTAATTCCCAAGATACTTGGAGGCTGTTACTTCCTTAAAGGCTCTGTTTTCTACCACCAGACTTCTATTCTATGTCTTCGCACAACTTTACCAGGCTAGTTTTGCTTCTTGTTGTCACTACAATGTCATCAATTTGTGTCGACTCAAGTATTGTACCTCATCAGTCAACATTCTGGATAACAGTAGGGGGAGTAGCAATCGAAGCGTTGGTGATAGTTCATCACCTTGTTTCACCACTTTTTTTATTTTGAATAGATCCCTTACTTGGTCGTTTATTTTAATCTTCTATAGACACCATTATCAACTTTATTAGCTTTTTACGAACTTCTTGGTTTCTAATTAGGCAAACTTGTGTTTGAAATCAACTACTTCTTTCTTCTTTATTGATACATTTCGTACGAGTCACGATCGAAAGGCAAAAAGACAATAAACCAAATTTTTATTTAGGTAGTTAATCTAGACTCATTTGTGAATATTTTAATCTTCAAATATTCAAATACAAAATTTTTTAAAACGATATTTCTATTATTATTTATAAAACATGAACTTTCGGGATAATATCTAAAGTTAAACTTCAGTATATGAAAGACCTCAAAGTGACTCGTTTTTTAGATACGTTTTTTTAGATGTTACGTTTTGATGAAATCCCAGACTCCTCTATCTCGAAGGTTTCTTGATTCCTTACTTTCTTCTGGCATGATAACAATTATAGTACTGTTCATCCAATGTCCACTAGGTTACGTTATATTTCTAGTTGTTTAGAAACCTAGGCTTTTATAGATACCCTATCAAAAAATCTACACTTAATCTGACCTACTAATAGATAATCTTAAAATATAATTTTTGTATGCTCTATTGGTTTATTTTTGCTATCGAATAAACTTTATTTGAGAAAAGCCTCATCACAAAATCATAGTAGAAATAGAAACCGAACAGAAAGAGAACGAAATATACTCTGCAGTTTTTCTAATTGGATCTCCTAATGAAACTGGAATACATGCTTTGAGTATAGGAATTCCCTTCATTGCCAATACGGAATCGGACGTTTTTTCTCCTTTTTGCTTATTAGGGTCCCGAGGCGGAAAAATTTTCAATGTATAAGTACATTTATAGGAAATAAAAATTGAGTTCAATACAACTGCAAATTAACTGAAAAGTTATGGTAGTTTACAAATAATTTCATTCACTATTCACGATTCATTATTTGGAATTACGAGGATGGTCCCAAAAATTATGCTTTATTTCTGTGAAATTGCCAAACATCTTCACGACGCTCTTTTTATTCCATTGTGAGCAAAAGTGGCACAGCTTTCTCATGTTCAAAATTTCAAATAATATGCGATGTACCGCACTTTTTTAAATGCCTTATATGTCTGTTAGCCTTGCGCACTTTCAGTCGACGATTATCAAGTATCCCTTTGTGGATATTCTTCAACATTTCATTGGTCGGCCACTACAATGCTGGTCCTCGCAGGTCGTACGGCCTCATTTAAACTCTGCTATCCAATAATTTACTATATAACGATAACGAAGAAGCGGTCTCAGTCAGACTTCAGCTTTTATATCTGGGCTAAGGTCTTTCAAATAAAGGTATTGTATCACATAACGATGACCAATTTTTTCTATGTTCACAAATCCACTATTGATGGTTGCCAAACAAATACTAAACAACGCAGTGTCTGCAAACTTGGAGCATATGCATTTTTCAAGCAATTACCGCCATCTCTA
Source organism: Diorhabda sublineata (assembly GCF_026230105.1). Taxonomy (NCBI): domain Eukaryota; kingdom Metazoa; phylum Arthropoda; class Insecta; order Coleoptera; family Chrysomelidae; genus Diorhabda; species Diorhabda sublineata. Next base: position 4,865,231 of record NC_079474.1, on the reverse strand, counting down.
GGTCGTATACAGATAATTTTGTGTCTAAAAATAGATGAACGTTCCATTTTTATAAAATTTGTAAATAGTGACTCGGGATAGATGAATAGTACATTTTTTGGAGCTAGATTGATGACTTTGTTGATTTTCTTATGAGTTAATGCCCTGAAAATATGTGCGCCGAATTCAATGGCCTTAATAACCGTATTATTAAAACGCAGCCCGAAAATGTTGACACAGTTTCACATCTAAGTGAATAGACCAGTCAAAGCCGTTTTAGATTTTTTCTGAATGTATAAAATTAAATTTAACTTTTTCAGTATAAGTTATGTCATAAAAACGTTTTCTTCTGTTGGCAAAACTAGTCAAAGGCTTGCAAACTAATGGTATTTTCCAAGGCTAAGAACGATCATTCGATTAAAAAAAGTCGAACTTATGTTTTATAAGAATAGTTTCACTTATCTGCAAACATATGTATGAAGATCTCTAAATCAAATATGGATGATGACAAAAACATGAAAAATATTGTCTACTATAATGATTAGAAAACACAATTATTGAATATTATCAAACTAAAATAATTTATATGTAATAAATGTTCATTATCGTAGATTTGCCACTGCCACACAAACAATTTATTAGTCTTCTTCTTTAGAGTATTATGTTTATAAATATAAAAAGATAGCAACAAATTCAGTAGCAAGATATTGAATATATTGTTTAACTGTGTTTTTAGATCAGTTATTTTTGTAAAATATTTGCTCGTAATTAAAATTAAATAGTCAAAATCTGGCCCAAAATCCTTCCAGACGTCTATCTAATCGTTATGGTCCAGTTAAGATATGAATTAATTCATCTGTGACGTGACGTACAAAAAATTGTAAATTTTTTATTGTCTATGCCAGAAAGACCTTAAATCGGAAGTAAAATAAACTCAATATTTGTGAGAGTTAATGGGGCTATTTAGAAGAATGAAGAATTTTTTGAGGTTCAACTAAATCAACTACAAACGGGTCTAACTACGAAGGACTGTAATTTCCAACTGAGAAGACCAAATGCATTTTATTTTCTAGAAAACACAATCCTACTCTCCAAGAGCTAAAACTTAATAACAATCGTTTAAGCAATGTCGATAACATCAGATTTCTTGGAAAGATGAAAACCTTACATACTGCACCTCAAAAAATCATGCCAAAGCGGTGTAAGCCTTATAGAAACAATCACAAGCAAATATACCTGTTCAATACATATATATATATATATATATATATATATATATATATATATATATATATATATATATATATAGAGCACTTATTCGCTCAAAGATAGATTACGGCTCTATAGTATATGCAACTGTGGAGAAAACTACCTTAAACCAACTAGAAATCATTCAAAACACAATATTGAGAATAGCAGCAGGAGCATCTCGTTCCAGCCCAGCAAAAAGCTTGCAATGCGAAGCCGGATAGCCACTTCTAATTTTCATATGCTCTATCCACCTCCACAAACCAGAAGAATTCAGAATTTAGTCCAACACATATCTCTACAAAATTCCACATTCGACTAACACCAAAACAGATCCGCCATTTTATGTAAGAGCCAGTCAAATTCTAGCGGAGCTCAAATTCAATTCTTCCCCTTCATGGTGGATCAACATTAATAAAATCGACATTGTACTGTGTAGATTTAATAAATTAAACTTTCTCAATACCCTGGATAGGAAAGAATTTGCCTCTAGACTTGATAAGCTTCCACAATTTTACTTTGCATATACAGATGCATCCAAAACCACTGACAGCCTAGATGCAGCAGTCAAAGATTCATCATAATAACAGACTCTCTTAAGTCAATCCATATAATTGTTCAAATTTACCCAACACATAGCACTCCAAATCAAAGTCGAATCATAACAGTTACAACAAATAATTCTGTAAAAATACTTTGCGTTCTTTCTCATCCGAGGAAACTAAGAAGCTGACCATAAGGCTCGGTAAGCAATAAGTGAAGTGTAAACGATATAAAATCACTACTAAAAGCACAAAAACTGTGCAAAAATTAGTGGAAATCATTGAAATCGAAACTACACGATGTTTTTTTTTTTAATTCAATCGCAAATTTAAAATCTACTCAAAAAAAACAGAGTAATAATTCAATGATATGGTTTCTTGCTAAATGACTTGAGGCGGGCACCATCCACTGATGGGTCTCCGTAGAGGTCTTCTGGCCAGCTTCTTTTCAATCTTCTCTGTTCCATTGGATCAGTGTAAACCTTGAATATTAATGGATTTTGATGGTTTTCGTTGTGGTTTTTGTTTTTTAACGATGATTAACTTCATTGATGGTTGAAATACCGAGGTCTGTATGTAATCTGTGGCTGCTTATAAACCATAGAGCATTAGCTATCATGAGAAGTATTTTAGATTGAAAAGTTTGCAGTATCTTAGTGTTTGATGGTTTACTGCAACCCCATCGCTCTATGCCATATGTCCATTTTGGTTTTGGGATGCTTTCCTACATAAGTATCTTATTTCCATTGTTAACTGTTTGAAGTTTTAGCTTTAGTTGTGCATTTTTAGCTAGTATGTGTTTCTTCCAAGTTAACTTTTGATCCAAGCGTAGTCCGAGGTATTTGACTTCTGTTTTTACTGGAATCGACATATATTTAATGGTCATTTGCGGACAAACACCTCGTTTTGTGGCGAACGTGATTTGTCAGTGTTGACTTTCATTCTCCACTGATGTAGCCGTTCTTGTGGAACATTTAGGGTAGGGTCTGTATCTGAAGACATTAATGATGATCGCAATCAATCAGATAAAGATCACTTCAAGCTAGATTAAATAGATTATGAATAGGTCGCTCTAGCTTACCCACAGTTATTTAATTACTAAGTGAACTCCCAAAATGTGAACTATTCAAGATACAACTGAAAAACCTAAGAACTGACTGCCTAAAATTTCAATAATCAAGACCGGACAAAAATAACCTTAACAATATAGAACAAAAACTCAAAAAAAGTTGATTTGAATATCCAGAATCTTGTTTAAACGATATTAACATATCAACAAAAATATAACCCATTCATAGTTCCTTTCAGTAATTACTACGGGGCTTGAAAAATAGAAAAAAAATTAAATTAATCGCGATAGTCTAATTTTCTAATGGTTAGATCGGTCTTGGTTTTAAATTGTTCTCTTCCATCAAAAATGTTCTGTTATTCTCCAGTCTCTTTCATATGAACCCCAATTTTCACCAATTCTATGAATGTATTCACCAGTAAAATCAATGAAAGTTGTGTTAATTCTTCAAGCGACTGTTAGGGAAACTCTGGGATCAACCAATTCAAAGTGCTTTCTAAAGATGAACTGAACACAATCCTATGATTATTCCAAAAAATGGTCATCATCACTTTTCCGACCCTTGAAACCCTCTTTGCTTTTTAGGTGTAACTTGGCCCTTTGCAATTCATCGTCTTCACTTTTTTCGTTTAAGGATTGTTGTGGTGGATACAGGTTTCATCTGCAATTATGAATCGATGCAATCATTCTGCTTAAACCTGGTCAATAAGGACTGGCATATGTTTTCAGTGAGTGAACGGGGCTTCCAGTGAGCTAGTAGCTTACGAATGCATAATTCTTCAGTCAGTTTATGACAAATCGTTATAAGGCTGTATTTAAATCCCTGTATATTCAAAAAAAAATTGATTATCTACCTTTCACCCCATCACATGATTTCGTATTAAAATATAATTCATCTTCAAAAATAAAAAGAATGATAAATCACTGAATTCCAGAGAAAATGTTGATTTAATAATAATGAAAAGCTTGTGAAAATATTATGACGGCTGTTAAGATTTGTTACCAAAAGTAAAAGTAAACATCTCCATTTATTACAAATTAAAAATTCATCGTACAAACATGTTATCTGCGTTTTCAAATCAAGATTTGAGTAAATTGTATGAAAAATTCATCTTATCATTTCTTTATATTTCAAAAGATGTGGCCGTGAAAATATTTTCCGCATTTATAGGAGTGTCTCAGAATTCTGTTTTGCGTTTTCATCGATATTGGAAATATTGAAATCTTGTTTTTCGATTGTCAACTGTTTGACATCACAATAAAGTTCGATCTTCTCACAATAAAGTTCTTTTGTTCACTTTTTAGAAGTGACTTTACGCAAAATGAAATATTTGGAACTGTTATGAATATAAAAAAATTTTTAAATATGTCTATACCTTCTTCTAAAATAGAATCTCAGGAACGTCTTATTCCTCAAGCTCTCACACCAAAAAACGACAGTTTCATATTATGAACTATCTACGAGAGGGTAGCCAAAAATAAACGTTATTATTTTTTAAATGCTATATATTTGCAAATATTTACAAAACAACCTTATCCCCTTCAAAAAACTCTCCATTACAAGTAATACATTTGTCTCAGTAATACATCGCCATCCTCCATGCCCCTTTTCAAGAAAAAGTCGCTCGGAGCCATGTCAGGCAAGTAAGATGCGTGGGGCAGCGGAACCATGTTATTTTTAACCAAATACTGGCTAAAAGTGTTTTTAAATCGAGAAAACCACTCATACAGTTTTTCCCATAGCATCATATTTGTAAGCAGTTTTCAGCATTAAAACAATTTCAGCAGTGTTTTTACTGAGTAGAAAACAAAATTTCACAGCAGCACGTTGTTGACTTAAATTTTCCATCACAAAAAAACGAAGCAGCAGTGAAACAGCACTAGCAAAAACAGTCACTTTTCCCTCTTCCTCTTTCTCGAAATCTATAAGGAGCTTGAAAGTTTTTATTATTTTTATCATCAGTTTTTCCTAATATCAGTGTCAGTGTCAGAATATTTTAATAATTATAATTATTTGTTTCTAAATGTTCTTGATTTTAGGTCCCTTATGTTTCAGAATTAGTTTTTAAAAGATAGATGAAATTTGACGTTTCGACGTAAGTCTTTATCAAAATATTTTGATCTAAAATCACGAACATTTAGAAATATAAACAAATCAAAAGGTCTAACAAATGAGAAATTTAAGAAATTAAATGTTTATTTATACTACCCTTCATAAGCTCCACGAATTACATCCTATTTCCATCTACAAAAATTTCTGCAAAACCAAGAAATCAATTTCCGTTTCGTCATTAGCTGGGAAATAAGTTTTCTCATAAAGTAGTAGTTAATTTTCTTAAAAATTACACGCACCTCGTATATCAACAAAATTCAATTCAATATTATCAACAGCTACGTTTCGATTTTACATGACTGACGGTTTAGAACTGGAGGTAGCGCTAGAAAAGTTTTTAACCACAAATATTATCTTCAGCTTAGAGACTACGATCAATATGTTAAGCCGCTCTGATGAGATGCAATAACATCAAAACCGATCACTGGTTCATGCCTCCGTTCTTACATTTTCGAACTATAGGAGATGTCAATATCGACAAAAAGGTCGATGAACGTTACATTTTTTGTAGGAGATTGTTTAATAGTGATAAATTTTGGCCGAAACTGTACGCCGAAGAATGATAAGAGTCAAGTGTCGACCTTAGAGAACACCAATATGTAAACCTATATCGGAATTTATTGTTTATTCTTATTATAATTAAAGTTTGAAATGTGAGTAATCAGTATCATTACAGTCTACTTACACGAAAAAACTATTTCTTCGCTTCCTGAAATCTATATTTTTGAAGTATTAAGTATTGTTCTTTAGACTCTACATCCACCACACTAAACTCACTCACGGCTATTTGATGTAGTCAGAAAGTCAGTCGTTCTGTCTGCCAAAGTTGTCAAGTTACTGTGTCTGTTAAGCACATCCTCACCTTATACCAGCAGTTTGATATGAAAACCAACCTCAAGGAGACACTCAACTGCCCTAAGGAAATGAAGAAAATCATAGTTTCTTAAAACCACCAAGCTGTATGAGGAAATATAAATAATTTACGTATTGTAATAGATTTTGTAACAGTACTTTATTTAACTTATATATCTTATGATTGTTTTTGTTTGCCAATGACCAGCGCTGGCGAGGCACGTTAAACTGAAAAAAAATTGTTCTTTCCGTGTTGTTTTCGGTCTGACTACAACTGAGTTTCCTCTGTTTTTTTTATCTCCACATCTGCTGTGAATATGTCAATACTTAAGTTGAAAGTTAAAAGTGTTATCCTTAGTTCCTCTATTTTTATTAGATCCTCATCTGCTTCTGCTGCTTCTTCATCTAGCTTTCATATAACTTCATCTAATTTTTTTTTCATATCAAGCGTCTTCCTCCTCTTGTTGTTTTGATCCTTCACGTCGTAATTTTTCTAATTTTATGTTACTATGTTACTTTTTCATTTCCCATTTCTATTTTAGCTGCATAGTTGACTCTATTCCAATTTTTAAACTTCTATTTTTCCTTCTATTCCTTCATTCATTGACTTTCAATCCATTTTATCATCTTCGCTGCTTCTTTTCTTAATTCTCCGTATATCTCATAATCTCCCTCAACCACTCATTCCTTCCATCATTGTCCGGCTTGTGTTTTATGTTCCTTGTTCTCCATGAAATCTGACATTTCTTCTTATTCTCTTTTTGATGCATTTTCTATACAGTTTCCTATACATCAAACTCAAGATGATTTCAAGATCATATTATTTAAAAAAAGATGATCTCTCCAATGTTTGAACGCCATCCAACTCAATTATACTGTTTGACGATTCATAATTACGTAGAAAATGGATTTATTCATGCCTTCAGGGCTCTGTATAAAATATATAGAAATAGTATTTATACAAAATTTCGCGCATCAACTGAATCCCTTTGGAAATCACCTTAATTAGATACACATCGTCACACGACAGTAACGCCCTACCGAAAAGTGTGTTACAGCAGAAAATTCCATTTAAATTATTCTGGACCTGGATCCATTCAAACGGAGATTACGCTAGGAATTTAAATTATTCATTAAAAAGTGAAACACTAGCCACTAACACCCTGCTTTTAACGACTGCCCTCTTTGTGATAAAAATAAAGCACTGCATACTGGATATTCATTTCGTTATTTGGTCGCATGAAAGGTAACGCCCTTCACAAACAATTCGAATTTATTGCGTTCCGCATAGACTTTTAGTGACAATTACACTGTTCACATTCGGACTCTGAAGACGATAATTTTTCTACCGAAACGCGCGTTAGCCAATGTAATAACCAAACTATCTAAGACCAAAAGTACACCAAGGGTGAATAGTGTCATTATGAGTGTTGGAGTAAACAACGTGTTTAGTATGGATATCACCAACGATACCAGAAAATCGAAATTAAACGTCCCTTAACTGCAGACCATTCTGGTACTTGTTTGAACTAGTGCAGAGGAATTATCGTGCTGCTATTTAGGTTCACATAAAGGCCAAAATAACGTCATTGTGAGAAACGATGCTAGAATGTTGAAAAGAATCTAGAGCGAATAATTGCTCCAATAATGAGAAGACAGTAAGACTGAATCATGTCCATCGGACGCTATCTCTTGGAGAGAATGGACGTCTCGAAGCCGTAAACGTGGAGAAAAACTTCAAGAGTATAAAGAAAACTTAATATAATGTTTGGACGTCCAAGCATCTATTGACAGAAGACATCTCATTAGGTACTGGAATATAGAGCAGTCACGAGTATATTAGTATAAACTAAGAGGTAGGAAGAGGACCAAGACGTATGCAGTTCGTCACATTAATATAAAAAAATGTAGATTAGAAATCAATCAAGGTCAAATGCTAGAAATGTGGTAAGCTAAAACATATATGTAGGGATTTCTTGGTTGTCTAAGGTTGTGTCTTCTCAAAACGCCAGTTAGAAGGAAAAAACTTTTATTATAGAATGTATACACATTACTTATGTACAATGTAAATAAGAGAATTGAAGTTCTTCTTCTTCTTCCTGCTGTGTATAGGCATCATTGCCTGATTTTCTTCACATCATTGCCTCTGCTCAGTAACCTGGGAGGTTGTCACTCCATCTTTTCCTAGGTCTTCCAATGCTTCTTTGACCTGCTGGTGATTTGTCCCTTGATATTTTCACAATTCGTTCTTCCGTCATGCGGTCAATGTGCTCATTCCATTTTATATTTCAGTCTCAGGTCTCAGGTCTCAGGTCGGGTCTCTGCTGCATAGGATAATATAGGTCTGATTGCGGTCTTGTATATGCTTTTGATTCAGCTCGAATGTATTTATTTCGCCAGATTGTGTCATTTAGTATGCTGCTGCTCTTGAGTCTCTTGTAGCTTGGTTTCTTACTTCCGTCTCCACGTCCTCGTGTCCAGATATTTCGATTCCCAGATATTTAAATTTCATTTCCTGGTGTATTATTTTGTTATCCACCACAAGCTTACATCTGATCGGTGTCTTGGAAGTAACCATTGATTTTGTCTTTGCCGCTGATATTATGAGAATTGAAGTTGATTGTAAAAACGATAGGAAAAGTATGTGGTTTATGCGTTAAATGAGCGTCTAAGTTGCGTAATTTTTACCGTCTACGTCTTACTCCCGACTAGGGATAGGTATCGATGGTTCGATGTTGTCAAAACATCGATGGTTTCACGAAAACATCGACATTTTTCAATCCATGATTTTCTTTCGATGTTTCGCAGTTATCGATGTTTTGGTAATTTCAATAATTCCTAGTTGTTGAAAGCTACTTCAATGAATAAATTTCAAATTAGCCAAGGCTAATTATTCCATTATTTGAATCCCCTCTCATGGAAGGTTGTGGAAGACGGGTGTACGTTTTGAGTGAATTCAAAGCGCATGGCAAAAAAAGAAACAATCGATAGATAAATCGATGCCCGAAGAACTTTCGTTATTAAATTCCCCAAACGAGAAGATTCGGCAGCAGATCCCTCTGGCTTTCTGGAAAATGATGAAGGACACTTAACCTACTATTTTTCAAGTAGTATTCAAATATGTGCCTGTAATGGCCGTTCCATCTGAGCGTGTATTCTCCCAAGCAGGTCTGATTTTGAACTCTATTTTTCTGCATGAACTAGATGACAAATTTTGGGAAATTTTATACCCAATATTTTTATTTCAAAATCTTTATCTTTTTAATATTAATTGATCAATTGTTCTATTTTATTTTTAATTATTATCACAACTTAAATTTATTTAGTAAGTAAAGTTTATTTCTTTTTAATGAAGTTTGTTTTGAGGCTCATAACCTTGTTTTTCTGCTAATTCTTTTTGCTATAATAATGAGTGAAAAATTACAGATGATTCTTAAGCAGCTAAATACACATTAAAAATAACTCGGTTTCGGATTTTATTTACCGATGTATTTTAGAGAAACAAAAACGTGTATTAACCTATCAGCTATTACGCAAAATCAGTTAATTTACAAACAGAAAAATCAGTTAATTTACAACATTTCTTTCATATTTTCATGAAAATATGATCTTAATTACTTTTTTCTTCCTTTTTTGTTCTTAGGAAAACATCGATATTTCGAAACATCGATGATTTTCTTCCGATGATTATCAACCATCAATGTTCATTAAATGAAAAAACATCGATCGCAAACATTGATGTTTTGTCTACCGATACCTATTCCTACTCCCGACTTATTCGACTGTTATTGTCGGCTCATGTTTCGTGCGTGGCTGTAGCATGGAGTAGAGCAATAATCTCAATCCTACATATATGCAGTTCAGGAATTCTTGTGAATAATACTGCCCAATAAACATTCCAATGATCCTCGCATAGTATCTTACAAATATCATATGAATAAGCATGCTCAATAGGCCACAACGGAAACTGCAATATGGTCGCTTCCTAAATTCTTGGCGAATCTTGAGAATGATCCTCACCTAAAGATGATTCCACAATGACAGGAGGATCGGCGAACTTCCTGGCAGAAATATTTTCTGCGACAATTGAAAAATATTGGTCTAAATGGGACTACCTTGAATTGCACAAAAGCCTATTGCATGGAAAGCTTTGGTAATATGATTGTTCTAGAAAGAGAAGACATTCATTCGTGATAAGAGGAAGAGTAATTCACTACTGAAGAATTAACAAGACAGTTCTTCGTGAGGTCATCTGGGGGTTAAGAAAACGAATCCGTGGATGATTTCATTGGCTGATTAGCTAAGAGGAACACAAAGTTAAATGGAAATAATTAATCCTGTGATGTTTAATTGGCATTAGCGACTTCAGAAAATCAATCAACTTATGATCAGAAATAGGTATTCCCAAGTAAAGTGACTGGCAGTATCAATGGAAAATGAGATTGTCTTCTACAGATTATGAGAAGATTTAACTAAGTTGGAATTTCTGGAAACGCTGGCGATATTCATACTGAACACACTGTTTACACCACCACTACACCAACACTCACAATTACACTGTCTGACTCGCGTTTCGATAACCAAGTTATTGTCTTCAGAGACTGAAGGAGTTTACCTGGTGTTTGTGTAGTGGTGGTGTAAACAGTGTATTTAGTATGAGACGATTTACTGTTATATTAGTCCGCTACTCCATAATTTTGTAACTTGAAATAAAACAAAAAAGTAATATACGTAATATAGAGATTCAAAAGAAAAGTCTTTTATAATTATCATCATTCAGTACAGCGAGGAATTTCTGCTTTGATGAATTAGTAGTGTTGTTAATTGTTCAGAATGAAGTTATCAAAACGTTTACTGTCCTTAAAGGATATCACAATTATTCACGTAAACTCAAGATCAAACGAAAGAAATATGAACAAAACCAGAAAAAAAAACGATTACGAGATAAAAGGGTAATTAATTTTCAATTTAATGATAATAATATGTAGAAAACTTGTTGATATTTCGATTCTACCCTTAGTTCAATCTATTTGCCTTCAAAAACTTTTAGATGTTTTCGAATAGAAATTTCATAATCTTTTGTCTACCAGTTTCAGGACGATTCTAATTGAATATTTTGAATTTTATACGCAAATCCATCAAAAGGATCCAAATGCAAACTTATTTCATGATAACCAATTTTGATAAATGACAAATTATGTTCGCAAGAAATATTTTCGCGGAATCACAAGTATAGTGATTTGTTAAAAGCACAAATATAACGATTTACTTAATTAGAAATTGGTTTCGGGAAAATTTGTTTTCGACAAGTGTAATTAATGAGACTTTGATCAACATAAAATATTACCAAAAGCATACCAATAATTATGTCTACTTAACCGTATTTCAAAATGGAGAATGAATTATATTTCATATTTGTTATATGAGTTATACGAGGCTAAGAATTTATAGTCCGGGCTTAGGGTGTTTAAACTGACTGGATAAAACTGAGATGAAAGTTTCGTCTGAAGGAAGGCTATCAGAAAATTTTCAAGAGAAAAGAGCTGAAGCAGTGGGACTCTTTATCCATTTTTTAACCTCACTTTAGAAGTAATCTTGAGGAAAGCGCAAATACAGACACCCTATCACCCGAAGCATCAAATTTTGGCATACAAAGACAGTAATGTATTTCTAAATACCCTCGAGGGGATATTCATACTGAAAACACTGTTTACAACATAACTACTCCAACAATCACAATTGCTAAAATTGCGAGACCATTTAAGAATCTTGCGCTGCACAAGTGGTTACTATTATTTTAAAAAGAAAATAAAGAAGTAAAAATAAAAAATCCTGCTGAATAAAATAATGAATCGACCGCAGGCAAATGTTAGGTACCGAATCTGCTCTAATTTGGAAATTTGGAGTTTTTGCCGACTTAAAAGTTTTGAAGTGGAATATATTGTACAATACGTTGAACCAACTATTTTCAAAAAATATTAAAACAAGCCACACCAGTTCGTGAACGTGGAATGGTAACCCCAAGTTTTCTAAAATTAATTTGCCTGATCTGGCAACATTACCTGCAGTGATATAGTAGTTTCTTATTGTTTTGTAGCTGACGATACATTTGTCATGAAAACTTATATATTCAAATCTTATCCGTTTCGAGATCACCCAGCACTAATTTACATATTCAATTATCGCCTATCCGGAGCTCGTAGAATAATCAAAATGCATTTGGCTACATAAACAGAAAACTGATCGAATCTGAAGATCTAGAAAATCATAATTTACTTGAATGATCATGAATTACTTGAACGCAATTTAGAAAATTTATTTTTTCCGTTACAGGCAGAAAGCCATGGCAGTATTGCAGCTTAAATGTAACATTTGATGAAGCAACTAGAAACGGAGTTTAATTTCAGTCTCAGAAGACGATAACTTATATATAGAAACGCGCGTCAGACAGTGTAATTGCGAGTGTTGGTGTGGTGGTGGTGTATAAAGTCTTCAGTCTCGTCGAAACGCGCGATAGACAGCGTTATTGTGAGTGTTGGTGTAGTGGTGGTGTAAACAGTGTATTCAGTACAAGCTAGGTTAGGTTAGGTATAGACTTATCAAATAAACCTTAAGAAATCTATTACAGGTGCAAACTTTTTTAAAATGGTGTTAACTAGAGAGGAAAAGGTATATCTGACAAGTTATACATTGGTTTAATGAACTTTTCCAAATTCAATCAAATTTCAATAATAATTATAAAGGATTTTAACAACCTATCGGAGTAGAAAGCGGTTCAAATTTCATCTTGGTTTTTTCAATCATCTTTGTATACTTTATAGAGTTGATGTTTTTCAGTATTCTTGATTTATTATCTTTGTTGGTGTTTTTTATTCATTGAGGTAGGCAAGTTCTAGATCTGTAGTAAGGAGAGGTATTGTCCTTGGGAGGATAGGATGATAGATCATAGATATTTGATGACATACTGGATAGACATCATATTTTGTGCATATTTTGACGAACCGACCCGGTGTTCACATAGGGGCGACTGTGTTTATGGAAGGTGTTTAACTGCAGATAGATATATTGAGGAGATTTTAGCAATTCTTGTAGTATTTTACGTCGATTACAGTGGAGACTAATTCACCTTCATGCATGGCAATGCAAGGCCGCGCACCGCTAGAATCGTTACATTTCAGAAGTCGGTTTTCGGATTATGGATTGGCCAGCATACAGTCCTGACCTAAATCTGATAGAATATTTATAGGATGAGTTAAAACGTAGAATTATAACTGGACTTCTCACCCCTAACTTGATCCCAAAGCTTATTGTTGAAGTAGAAGAAGAGAGAGCTCAACATCTCACAAGAAATAGCTTAGATCTTCGCGTAATCGTATGAGAGATGTTATTAGGGCAAGAAGGGGTTATACACACTATTAAGAAATTAAATTTTAAATGAACTGAACTTATCTATCTCCGTAACAATCTATTGTACCCTTATTGAATCGTATCTCCGATAAGCCCTTCCCTTTTGGGGTAAGTGTGGTGCGACTCAATTTGAGCGAATCTGCAAACTACAAAAGAGAGATATTTTCTCGAACTAAACAGCAAGACGCACTGCAGGGACTTTAAAAGATTGAAAATTCCCACTCATCATTCCTGATTCATCTTTGAATCCGTTTGTAATTCATAAGCACGCTCCTCCACGGCTATCCACTTAGAAACGCGGATCACGACCTTTACCTACCTACTCCACGTTCAGAATTAGTTAAGGGCTCAATATTTTGCTATGCAAAAAAAATGCACAATCACTTGCCGATTGAAATCAAATCGATATCATTTTTTCCCGCATTCCGCAATAATTTGAGGGCATAGAAGACTTATATACTAATTATTACCTATAATTTTGTTACTCATTGTGTTTTTCTTCTGTATATTGAAATTGTATTTGTATTTTTTTTAGTTTTTACAAGCATATTAAATTGTCTTTCAAACGGCATATTTCTTATTATTATATATATAAAATAAAGTTAAATTCAAGAGCTTACAGTGGGCAGATTTCTGTTCACGCATATGTATATTCGCATTTCAAGTTATTTATTTGAAAGACGTGTTCAAAGTTTAATTTAATTTCTTTCTAAAATCAAGTTCACGTTAGTTTGTATCCGAGGCGTTAAAGGAAATTTGATTATTCCTGTGGTGAGTGTCAAATACTATAACATGGAAATTACAGTTTAATCGAATTTGAATTATATATTTCCATGATACGCGAGTTCGGAAAATATGGTAGTGAAATTTTCCAAATGCATATTTATGAGATATTCTTTGGGCCCAAATTGATTCGACCTTTCCAAGGATATCTTCATGCGACTACGAAATATCGTATTCCGAGGATTTAGTGAAGCACCTTTCCATAATTCGAATTATTAATCCATTTTAATGAATATTGGAATATTTTATAAGTATTCATGTTATAAGTGATCAATAAAATTCATTATTTTCATCAAAAATTTCGTAATTATTTCATTCGAGGTGATGTTTGGGATTGTTGCTATTGAGCCATAGTGGAAGTTAAAAAAAATCGATTTGTTTGCATAAAATGTTAGTTTGAAGTTTTAAAAATTAGTGATTTTTTGAGAATAAATTCAGAATAATTTCCGAGTTATAGCCTTTGAACGTGAGGCATCTACTTAGCGTGGGCATGCCGTCTATCTTCTCTTTGCCTTTCAACCTTTCCGATGAGCAAATGTTTCATTTCTTTAGAGAGAAGGGCATTTGTTTAGATATTCCGAAGTACGTTAATGCAAATGAGAATTTCAACGCAACCGAATGAAATTTGGCGCCGAAGCGTCTTCATAAAATTATAGAATTACGGTCTATATAGCAACGGGCTTATTTAATAAAGAATACGCATTAACTTTGGCAGAATTTTAGAATAATTATTGATCGACAATGTAGGATTTACACCCACAAGTACGATGACAATCGCGGCAGAATCGGCGAAGCTTATCGTCTTCAAAAAAGCCAGCAAAGCTCGAATCAAACATGACGCTGAAATTGCGAAGTAAGCAGTAAGGTTTTGAAACATTTTTGAAATCAGCGAGCACCATAACTCAAAGAAAATTTTGTATTTTTTCTTATTTTTCATCTTTAAAAGGGTTTATATAGAAATTATAGCATTACTCATTATAAAAATTTCATATTTTTCAGTTTCAGATAAAAAATACGGAATCCAGACTGCCTGTCGATCGAGGAATCTCGCTGCGCAACATTTTTAACAATTTATTAACATAAATGCTTCATGTTAGAACTGAAGTTGTAAATAAATCATTTATTGAATTACAAAAAAATTGGTTGCTCCAATTTGTATCTCCCCTCTCAATCTACGATTTATCGAGCATTTTTTTTAGATACTATCTACTTTTATTAATTCGATTTAAGTAATGATATAATGGCCGTAACGAGAATAACTGACCGAACTAAACATTGAAATTGACGTGAGCTTTGTTTACTGTGTTGTTGAAATCAGTTCTATAAGAACCAATTTTACATGGGTAAGTACATTATCAACTTCTAACGTTTCATAATACCTAAAATGCAGTAAGACCCTGTATTTATTAGTGGTAAGTAGTGTTTATAATTCTGTAAAATTTGTAAATTTCTATAGAAATCACAAAATTGCATGAATGAAGTGCCTGATTATTCTCATAACAGAATATTTACTAACAGGAGTTATGAATTTGATTGAACATTTTGATGATGGAAAAAGACACTTGTTGGGAAGTTCAAACAATCGGCTAAAGCGAGGTAAACTGCTTTCGAAAAATACGAACGTCAGTATTAGCGATCTGTCTAACCTAATTATCAATATCAATATCTGGAAACAGAAAAAATAAAAAGACGACTCGATCTCCCCAATCCTGTTTAACATTATTCTAGAGAACGTAATGAGTAAATTGGAATTAAATAATAAAAATATCATCACAGAAGTAAGAAAAGTCGGTCTAGTAATAAACTAAGAAAAAAACAAATACTTGAAGATACCAAGATAAGAGGAAAGAGGAATGGACCATCTAAGGACACAGAAATACGTGTTTGAAACAGTATTTTTGTTCAAATATTTATGATTAATAGGACACGCGTATAAAGAAAGAAAAAGGGAGATAATACAAAAAGATATTGAATATTTGGAAGAAAAAGATAAAAATATATAAAATGCTAAGAGCTATGGAAACAACAGTCATAAATATTGCAGGAGATAGAGACAGAAGATTGAAGAAAAGTGAAGAAATAGAAGAAGAACAGTGATAAGAAAATACAATAAGGTCTATGGAAGCACAAAAACTAAATTGGGAAGGTCACATCATGAGAAGGAAACCTACAGAAATGATGAGGTGTATAAAACAATGGATACCTCTATGGCTAAGAGGCATACCAAGAAATACCTGAAGAAACGAAATTGAAGACTAAATTGGGCAGAATACATCATGAGAAGGAAACCTACAGAAATAGTGAGATTTATAAAACAATGGATACCTCTATGGCCAAGAGGCATACCAAGAAATACCTGAAGAAACCAAATTGAAGTCTAAATTGCGCAGGATATTTCATGAGAAGGAAACCTACAGAAATAGTGAGGTTTATAAAACAATGGATACCTCTATGGCCAAGAGGCATACCAAGAAATACCTGAAGAAACCAAATTGAAGTCTAAATTGGGCAGGATATTTCATGAGAAGGAAACCTACAGAAATAGTGAGGTTTATAAAACAATAGACACCTCTATGGCCAAGGGGCAAACCAAGAAATAACTGAAGAAACCAAATTGAAGTCTAAATTGGGCAGGATATTTCATGAGAAGGAAACCTACAGAAATAGTGAGGTTTATAAAACAATGGATACCTCTATGGCCAAGAGGCATACCAAGAAATACCTGAAGAAACCAAATTGAAGACTAAATTGGGCAGGACACATAATGAGAAGGAAACCTACAGATATGGTGAGGTGTATAAAACAATAGACACCTCTATGGCCAAGGGGCAAACCAAGAAATAACTGAAGAAACCAAATTGAAGTCTAAATTGGGCAGGATATTTCATGAGAAGGAAACCTACAGAAATAGTGAGGTTTATAAAACAATGGATACCTCTATGGCCAAGAGGCATACCAAGAAATACCTGAAGAAACCAAATTGAAGTCTAAATTGGGCAGGATATTTCATGAGAAGGAAACCTACAGAAATAGTGAGGTTTATAAAACAATAGACACCTCTATGGCCAAGGGGCAAACCAAGAAATAACTGAAGAAACCAAATTGAAGTCTAAATTGGGCAGGATATCTCATGAGAAGGAAACCTACAGAAATAGTGAGGTTTATAAAACAATGGATACCTCTATGGCCAAGAGGCATACCAAGAAATACCTGAAGAAACCAAATTGAAGACTAAATTGGGCAGGACACATAATGAGAAGGAAACCTACAGATATGGTGAGGTGTATAAAACAATAGACACCTCTATGGCCAAGAGGCAAACCAAGAAATACCTGAAGAAACCAAATTGAAGTCTAAATTGCGCAGGATATTTCATGAGAAGGAAACCTACAGAAATAGTGAGGTTTATAAAACAATGGATACCTCTATGGCCAAGAGGCAAACCAAGAAATACCTGAAGAAACCAAATTGAAGACTAAATTGGGCAGGACACATAATGAGAAGGAAACCTACAGATATGGTGAGGTGTATAAAACAATAGACACCTCTATGGCCAAGAGGCAAACCAAGAAATACCTGAAGAAACCAAATTGAAGAAAATACCATAATTCTAGAAATAATAGACAAGAAAGCAAAATGCAGAAACAGAAAAGAATTGAGAAAACTGACAAAAGAAGCCAGAACCAACAAAAAATTGTAACAAAACGAACAAGAGAAGTAATCCATCCCAATAAAAAGATTTTTAAACGCACGATAGTCGATACGATAGTCTATAGTCAAGAAGATTGAACTGCATAATAAATGAATGATGATATAAAAAACAACCTGTCTAACTAATGTGAAGAAACTGTTTACAAATCATTACAACCCCTTTTTTAAACTTCTAAATTTTGTGCAAAAACTATCACGTCATACTTTATTTGCGTCTATCACGAAGACGGGAAACCATATCGCTAAGAAACTATGGTTGGAGCCCGTCTTGTATTGAAACGAGTTCAGTCGAAAATAATAATGACAAAGATGACATATACCAAGAAAAGTCGGCTAAATAATATCATTGAAACACTTTGAATCCCTAGAAAAACAACAGAAGAATACTTCAAATCATTATTATATTAGAATATTATAAATAATTTAGAACCCATCGCCACCAGCATTAGGTTACGAAAGTTTTTTATTGTATTGATGGTAACTTACTAATTTTATTTCAGCTTATTAGAATACAGCATTCAGTAATCCATTTCCGTTTATTCTAATCGACTCTTTCATTCCATCAATAATAATTTCTAATGAAAAGATCATAAATAAATTTTAAACATATCTGAAGTATTTAAGTTCTTTTTTCTCCTATTCCTACTTCTCGTATTTGTCTCGGCCAATTGCACTGGAACCGAGCGAATTGCAGCCAATTTCCCATCAACGATTTATTTCAGGAAATACGTGAAATAAATTTCCATTTTAAAATTAAATAAATCTTCTTTTTACGAGGCACATCTCGGAATCAGATGAAATTCACAATTATAAATCTTAACGAACCCAAAGTTACAACAGAAATATGAACTGCGCCAACCGCAGTTACAACACTTTTGTCGTATTCAGGAATTGGTGTCAATCAATAGAATGAAAACAAAGTATTGTGAGTATTTAAAAACGTTACGTTCAATTCGAATTTTAATACTAACAAAGTTTTTTTATTTCTACTAGTATACTTAATTGAACTTTCCTAAATTGTTTCAATTTTTTTCACTAAATCCTTCATCCACTTCACTCCAATACCACTCAGGCCAATAAAAATATTTCCTCTAAAGCCCCTCGAGAACCCGTTTTTCACACATTTATCACCCCTCCCGCCATTAATATACTTCCCATGCACGCCAAAAACCCAAAACCCGCCATTAGGTTTTGGCGACTAACCCACCAGTTAACTCAAGACCAGCAATCATTGTGTTTGTATCTATTTTGATAATTTTATATATTTTTTGGTTCAGTTTTTCATTTCCTCGGTGAAATTCCAAGGAATAGGCAGACTGAGGCCTTGGAATCAACTAAGAAAAGGGATGATTCGTTGTTCTTACCAATGAACGAATAACCTTCTATCCCCACCCTTCTCTTGATAAGGTAGCGATTTACAAAGGAGTGGATGGGAACAGTAACTACTTAACATACTTGTTCGCAAGAACGTTGGAAATCTGGGCACGGCTGCTTCCAGTCATTTCTCCACAAAACAAAGAAACCGATCGTTGCTGGTATTTTTATTATCATTTTCCAAGTTGTTCATACTGTCATTTACCCATTTTATTCTCTTTGTTTTTATTGCTCATCAATAGTATTTTCTTTTTACTCTTTTAAAGTTGCTTCTCTCGTTCTTTTCTGTATTCGTCCTCAGTCGTTTTCATGTCCTGCACATTCCATTTTCGGCTCTTCATCGTCTTGTGCACTATATTCACTATTCTCAATTTCATTTTGATTGTTACTAAATATCATATATTATTATTAATATCATATTAATAATGATTTTTCTATATATACTGTGTCTTTGTTACCGAGCTTCGTTTATTATTTCATACCTTCAATGCCTCTTACGTAATCATTCTAAAACGGTCAACCTTTCGAAAGTTTTATCTCATTCTTTATAGGATCTAACATACTTATCACCGCACAATCCGGCAAAACTTTATCAAAGAATCACCTTTTTCAAATAAAAACAGATAGGTTCTTATTGTTATTTCTATCGCTTTCCATTTGAATGATCTTTAACCTCGAACAGACATTAAATTCCCGCTTTTTACCTGTTCTTTTGCACGGTTTTTCTACCCAGCTTCAATTTTACTGTTTGCACATTTCTATCAAACACTTACCTTTATTTGTTTTCCTAAAGAGTTCGAAAATTGGAATGTTTATGTAATTTAGAGTTAAAACTTCCAAAAGCCGAGTTATAAAAATAAACCGTAAGCTATTATTTACTTCATCTTTGTTAGACATAAAATTTTCTCAAGAAGTATCAAGCATTGTATATTAAAATGAATTACTGGAGCATCCAGAGTTATGATCAAAAAATAATTAGTAAGTCGTTTATTTAACTTCAAGTAAACCTAGAGTGGATTTATTTTCTTTAAAGCTAACGTTTTCTTTTAGCTCTTCAACATCTTGTGTTTGTAGAACGTTATGAATATACAAAAACATCAAAAACTTAAAGTTGATAGATAACTTTCAGAAATAATTTAAATTTTAATAATACAATTAACAAAATACATTTATAGTTAAATTACTCCTGAATCATGGATCATACAGAAGCTGGAAAAATTTCTAATTTTCTCAATCTATATTAAATACAATGGAAACAAGAAAGTTGTAAAGCGAAAATATATAGCTTCAAGTAAAAATATATTTTCTAGGAGAAGAAATGGGAATCAACAATTTTCAAATGTTACAAACCCAAACTATTTACTACCAAGCACCTGCAGATTAGAAATTGATGTCCAGCCCATATTAAAAATAAAACAGTCGGTTCCCAACAGCTACTGTCCGATTACCTTAGTCCCAATCATTGGCAAGGTCACTCAATGAATAAAATATTGAGATATCTCGAGTCCTCTAACATAATCAGCGACCATCCATACTGCTTTCGTAGACATAGATCAACCAGGGATCTCCTGGTCTGACACCAACGTATCCAGAGCAATTGCATTGGACATATCGAAGGCTTGTGACTGAATTTGCCATACCAACCTTTTAAATAAATTAAGATCGTACGGTTTGTCGTCCTTAATCATAGACTGACTCAGAAGCTATCTCAAAGACCGATTTATCCAAGTCGCTATCGATAGACTAACCTCAGAAAGGTTTGACGTATTCTCCATGGATGCATCTTGCCTGATTTATCCATCTTTGGAGTATTGCTTGCACATTTGGATCTTGGCTCCCGAGGATGCCCTTAGGATGCTATACTTAATGCAGAAGAAAGCAATTCGACTTATAGACAACCCACAGTTGACCAGAAACATGACTCTATTTTACCGATACTATTAAGGCAGATGTTATTCCAAGCTATCCAGCATAATCCTACCTAGAGCAGTATTTTCAAGACCTTCCCTACAGGAAAACGTGGCTCAAGAGCACCAAGTTCGCCTGCAGATGCCCAAATCATGAATTTATCGAGTCTAATTTTTATAGAGAAGTTTTTTCCCGAGCACTACAGCTTACAGAAGTTGAAGATCAATATCCACAGGCATCTTCACACGGCAGGCACCACTCGAACCAACAAACGTTCCATTGTAGAAGATGAACAGTAAAAATTCTGAGAATTCTTTTAACATATGCCGCAGAAGCTAGGGAGAGATCCTACTTAGTTCAATTGCTGAATACGGATAGAAAAAAATATTTCCATGCTATAAATAACAATACAACTTTCACGACGTGGATTGTATTTTTAGAGTGTAAGATCTATATGAAAAGTGATTGCTGATATAGGAGTTGACTGACGTATCTCAATTACCATAAACCTCCTCAAGGAATGGAAGGGAGTGGATAGGAAATAGTGTAATACCGTTATTCAATTATCAGCCTGTTGAAATGTTAACTAGAAGTAGAAGCCGTCCCATGAGACCGCCAACAATGACATTCAAGGTGGATTCCCTATATTGTGTCGATGAATGAAACAACAATTTCACCCAGATGGTCTCGCAACTTTAGTTATCATTGGAGACAAGCAAATTATAGATTGGAGAGTTTTGGAGACCTTAACGGACGCTTTGGAAGTTTCCTCGGATATCAAGACTGTATTATAGATACCTTAACTGCTAAATGCAAATTAGGAAATTAGTGTATGGAAAGGAGGAGTGAGTATTGGAAGATCATTTGCAAAAGAATGTTTTATAGGTTAGAATTAAATTTCATTTTACAAAAAATCATGTACAGAAAAGTTTAACACGTAATTTGGCTTATTTATTAATAGGTTTCACGGATCGTTTTCCCCAATTACTATAGAGGCAATCTTATGAGATTTATTAACAAATCTTTTATTAACCATATGTACCGAACGTCACTATATCTCTTCATTTATCTTTGCTCCCATCTTTTTTTTTCTAATTCTGATTCTGTCTTATTCAAAAATAAACTGTCATTTTGATTCACAAATTTTTTCAAAAATAAATCGTCATTGTTCTTGAGAAACTGCCTTTTTTAGTAAGAAACCTTCATAAACAACTGCCTTTTTTAACAACGAATCTCTGATTCTTCAAAAAATAAACCGTCATATTTCTCTAGAGCATGTCCTTTTGAAAATAAAGCAAATATTTGTCTGTGCAGAATGTAGTTCTCAAAAATGAACCCTCATTTGTCTCAAGAGACTGTCTTTTCCAAAAAAAAAACTGTCATTTTTGTATACAAACTTTTTTCAAAAGTGAATCATCATTGTTCTTGAAAAACTGCCTTTTTTAGAAACAAAACAACATTTATCTTCATAAATAACTACCTCTTATCAACAACGAACGACTGCTTAACTGTGAATTGTCTTCAGAGGCTGTCTTATCCAAAAATAAACTGTCATTTTGGTTCAGAAATTTTTTTCAAAAGTAAATCGTCATTTTTCTTCGCAATCTGCCTTTTTAAGAAATAAACCGGCGTTCATCTTCATCAACGACTGTCTTTTAAACAACTAAGCACTAAAAACAAAAGTCCTTTTTCCCTATAACCTGTCTATTTCGAAAAAAAAACGATATTTGTTATCACAGACTGTAGTTCTCAAAATGAAACCGTCTTGTTTTCAGTTTCTCCCTTTTCCAAAAGCAAACTGTCATTTGGCTATTAGTTACAATATTAACGAAACGGGATCAAATTTTAGTGAAAAACTAAAAGTTGGCTAGTATGTTAAGCGTTTAGTTTTAGTGATAACATCTTCATTAGCGCAGAATTTCTATCTAGTAAACATCCTTTTGTTTAGGTTAGGCTTTTGAGATCCAAGAAGAGTAGAAAATTGCTGGTGGCCAGATTTGTAGTATACGATAGATGTGGAAGCCCATTTCATGCAATTTTGTCATCGTTCTCATTTTGTCTTCTTCAATACTCTCTGGGGCAAAATCCAAATAATGTTTACCAAGCTAAAACTTGGCTCCAATATTATTATTTCTGTCACAATGGCATGCTTTATTAACAAACAAAATTGTTTTTCATTTATCTTTTAAGTAGCAACAGTTGTTTCACTCAAAATTCTATAACTCACAAACTAGTAGTCAGACAGCTGTTGAATTGATAAACGTGTTTTTTAAAGGTTAGAGATAACTGAAAATCGTATGAATTCAATATTTGTAACAGCCAATCGACTATATTTATATTTGTCTACATAGGGCAGACCTCTCAATATTTAGAAAATAGACTAAAAGTTCATCAATAAAGACTTAAAGAAAAGTCGAAATTCTTTTTTATTGTTAATCGTTTTCTGTATATCTTCATTCCAACATTTTCTGATAGTATAAATTCTTTTCTCTATTTTCCCCAAATAGTTTTCTTTTACAAAAATTGTCACCTGCGGCTCTACTGCACACTTAATCTACGTGGATTATAACCTACTTTAAAGGTTGTGAAATAATAATTCTGATTTCTTCGTTAACAATTATGAGTTTTGAATAGTAAGTAAAATATAAGTCAAATGGAGCAAATCATATATTATTAGAAATAATATTTTGATAAAAAACGAAATTCGATTTATATTTTCAGAGATGTTTTGAAATGGAAAGTTCTCGTCTAAGAAAAGCGCGAACAACCAACTCCAGGAAAAATATAAAAGTACTTTTCGTTTTTAGTAGCTTACAATAAATCTCGTAACAGAATAAAATAAGTCGCTCCTCTGGTTTTATTCGCTCTGATTCTCACTAAGATAGAAAAACATAAAAGAAAAATTATGATGAGAAAACGAAAATTTATACACTTAGACAATGAAATGAAAAAAAGACGTTCGCGAAAATCCGACGCGTAGTCAAAAAAAACGTTATAAATTCCAAGTAGTATTTTTTTGTTTTCGTTGACGTGAAAAGATGAAAATCTGGAAAACAGTAACTGAAGTTAACGAAAGAAAATGTTATTATACTACCCACCACTTAGATTTTAAAAAAATACTGACAATTGAATCAAATCAATGAGATTAATTGAAAAATTGAGATACTTTGTTTATTTTTAATGTAGGTATATACCAAGACCACAATAGACGTCATTGAATTTGAAAAATTCTTATGGTTTGTTGTAGAAAATTCTTTCAAATGGGAACGAATCTACAAAAGAGAGCTTTTAGATATTTACTGAGTAGACTTTACAAGATTCAAAATATTGACTGCTTCTTTCTTAATCATATTTGAATTGGTTTGCCTAATCCGTTAGCACGCTTCTTTTTTAGAAAGATCACTGTACAGCTAACCGCTTAGAAACACTAAGTACGATCTTTATTTATCTACACCACGTTCAGAATTCGTTAAAAGCTCAATACTGTACAAGGCGATAAAATTCACAATCATTTGCCGATTAAAATCAAATATATAACGTCTTTTCCTGCATTTATTCAATTCTGAATATTCTACACACTAGTTTAATATTAATATTTATTTTCAATACAAAATTTTACATATTATGAATGAATTTTATATTTAACTCCATTCATAACAAATAAAAATCTGAATAGCAATCAGAATTAATAGTTCAATATTTATGTGACGAATCAATTATATTATTGATTTTTTAAACTTATAAATTCAACGATTTTTGTAAACGATAATAAAATTCAGCACGCTGCAATTCTAGACTAATTATGTGTGTATGTTATGTAAGTATATATGTACACCTTGAGGTTTCATATACACTGGAACCCAAAAGATCTATTGCGCCCCCCTTTCTTGAGCCGACACTGGGGAACCCAATATTCACAACTGATCTGGTAATTTGCACGCCGCATGTCTGTTTATTGAGGTAACATTACCACGGTAGGACTCCTGTTTGTATTCGTAGGTTGTTCTTACTAAGATTGATACATTCAGTAGATCTTCTCTGGTTATAGTTTCTCTGGAGAGTCTAATATTGTTATAATTTTATACTTATCTTTATTTTGTACTTGACCATAATTTTAATCCCCGGGAAGCTAGGGAATATATTAGAAATAGTACACTTGGTGTTTAATTTTGCCACACACCCACTAATGAACATACGTCCATTATGATCTTGGTCTTTCTTTCTTTCTGCTCTCCTAGGGATTCATTTTTTGGCAATCTTTCTTTCCTCGTCGTCCGCATGTGTCTGTACCAAATCAACTGCTTTTCCTAAATATGTTTTTTAATTGTTTCTTTCGGACTCATTTTAAATACTCAGTTTTCGTTATTTTCTGCGTTCATCTGCAGACCCTATTTTCCGTATGCTTCTCTAAGTTTGCGTGCTATTTATTCTAGGGTGTATAATCATGTGTGATCATTTGGATTTCATTCATTCCTCTGCATTTTCTTCTTCCAAGTTGTTGAAGCTTTTGAAACATGTTTTCAGAAGTGTTTGGGAGTTGCAGCGCCATTGTTGACTGTGAAGAATCCCGATTCTTCGTTTTTACTGCAGACTTCATATCCTCAAATCTGGATGGCCTTTGTGAAAATATGATTAAGTTAGTCTTTTCATGATCTTCCAATAATTTTGATATTGGTATGTTATGCATTTGATTTGTTTTTGAAACTCAGGATTCAATTATACGTACCGTTGAGATCCCTCCAGTACTTTATAAGAAAAAAACTAACGAAGTGGGCTTTTTAAACAATAACAATTTGCGTATACTACGTGATATGTGGCGCCATCTGTTTCCTATCAGGATTTTTTCAAAAATATTTACCTTTTGCTTGGCCTTTGAATTAAAACAGACTAAAGTATTTGAACTTTCTTCTCAAATTCTCAAAGGAAAATTGGAAAAAGGGGTACAATACAGTGGCCAACAAGATCCCTACATCTTGTATACTATAATAAATAGTGAAAAAATGCAGTTTTTATCTATTGTTTACTTCACCTTCTATTTTTTGTATGAAAATATACATTTACAAAACCATTTAACCTCAAAACATTTATATTGATTCTATTTGGAGACATTTAAACAAGCGTATTTTCAAAAATAATCCGATACATACAAGTTTTTCCATTTTACGAACGATGTAACAAGGGATACACTCGCCTCTAATATAAAACAAGTTTTTTTGATTTGAAATACGGACATTTGAAAATGGCGATGTGACATCACCACTAACGCCCGGAATATTTGTGTATGAATTTATGAGGATCATACAAAAATAACCTGGTTTCGAGATTCGAGAGAATTTCTATGCATGTAATTGATTAACAGAACCGCCGTCTCTTATCATTTCAACATTCTATTTTTATCCGTTATTTGGGAAACGTATTCTGAAAATAAAACAACAAAGGATCCGAAATTGAACTGTAGGTTAATTTTCTCGACTCAACTGAAGCACTCAATTTTATGGGTGTAGCAATCGGCTTCTATTTTTACTTCTTTAGTAAAAAACCCACCGGGCTACACATTTCCACAACGCAATTTCCATTTAATCAAAGTGTTATTGAATTTATCGGAGAAAGTGATAGAAAATTGTAGAAAACAAAGCAAATATGGTAATTTATCTCTACGTAGACATCATCTTGACCACAAGGAGTCGCTTAGTGTATTTATATTGTCATATTATTTTTTAAAATATTTTGATAGACGATTTGTCTTTGCCCTTAAAATAGGATTCAGTTTAAGCGATAACTTCTTCATTAGCGCAAAATCTTTATTCCTCAATCATCTTCTTGGGGTCTTAGAACAGGGAAAAGTCACTGGAAACCCGATTTGGAGAATACGATGAATAAGCAAGCAAGCGAATGGAATTCCATTCACTGCAATTTTGCTATCTTGGTGCATTGCGATTTCGTCCTTCAAAAACTCCAATAGCACTACGCATCAGTCCAGTATGAAATAATGGAGCCTTGTTTCATCTATTCTCAAATATAGACGCAATCATTTAGATTATTTATGATTGAGCAGCTCAAAACACTGGTCAGAATCATCGATTATTGTTATTAAGTGTAAGGTCGCGCGACACTTCTTCGAGCAAACTTTTCGCACACCCAAATATCCATTCACGATATGTCCAACACAATCAGTTGTTCTTGTTTATAACATAATGAAGCTATTGAATATGCTTCAAATTAACTATCTTCATTAAATTGAAACGATAGTTCGAGAAGACTGGTGTTCTGATTAAAACTTCACCTGATGATCGAGTCTATTAGGTAGGCCGCCACCCATACACTCATACCCGTATATTCCCATTAAAACTTTCCAGCAAACATTTCACCCGCGCATACTTAACACTCACCCACTACCCTTTTGGAACAAGAACTTCTTCTCAAAACAACGCCCAAGTATTTTTGACAAATTATTCAACTTACTGAGGTACTTCAAATTCGACTTCTCCTCCAAGTTCTCGATTTTATTGTGAAGAATTATTACTAAAAATTACGTGAGTGGAAATTAAGTTAAATTAACGACACCTCCACTATAAAACAACTTTAGGACGTTATAAAAACAAGACAAAAACTCTAATTATATCCTGATCCTTCAAATAAATAACGAAATGAGTAAATTGGAGAAGTGGGATCCAGTGTAGGAGTTTCTATTACTTGAAATTTTCATCAGTTTTTTTCTTTTATTTTGGGTGGTGAGAAATGACAGAAGGAGAAGAAAGAGAAAGAGAAAATTGGTTTATAGTAAAAAAATTGTTACAATTTGTAGACATAAGCTTATAAAAATTAAAAAATAACATAAAAATAAAAAAATAAAGATACAAATAAAATAAAATTTCAATATACAGAATAAAACCACAATAAATATCAAAATTATAGGAAGTAGTAATACGTAATAATTAGTATATAAGTCCATAGCAAAATTGAACCAGAATGCAGCATGCAATTCGTTTACAAAGTAGAAGCCACTTTCCAGTAAATATAACCTCAAATTATTGCGGAAAAGATGATATCGATTGTATTTCAATTGGCAAGTGATTGTGCATTTTTTTGCATTGTAAAATATTGAGCCCTTGACTAATTTTGAACGTGGAGTAGGTAGGTAAAGGTCGTGCTCCACGTTTTAAAGTGGATAGCCGTGTGACGATCTTTCTGAAAGAAATATAATGAGATTCAGTTACGTGAAAACCAAACAACTAATCTAGTTTGATCACGTACAACGAATGCCAGACAACAGAATACCTGAAGAGATCCTGTAATGGACACCATAAGGGAACAGGAGAAGGGAAAAATTACGAACGAACTGATGAAGGGGAGCAGCAGGGAGATAGCTGTTGGAAATTGGAAAAACAACTAAACCTTATAAAGAGAATATAGTGAAATTTTTCAAATTTTTAAAACAAATTTTGTTCGGCTGTGTTATTATTTTCCTATTTTTATATTCTCATTATGAGAATTGGGCTTAATTAAGTGAGAATAAAACAAAAAATCTGAGCCTAACAATAAACGTTTAATTATCCAATACTATATGAAAAGTGTTTAGAAGGAACAATTACTTTTTATTCAACTTTTATTTAATACGTAAATACATTTGTGACACAATTTATATTTCAAATTGATCAATGTTAAAACCAGATACAAAGTTAAAACATTAAAATCTTGTTAACATAATTGTATCAAGTGGATTTAACCAGGTATGTATAAAAGCTTTAATTAACATACTTCAAATTGAAAAACAAATACTCAATCGTCAGTTTTTTTACTGTTTATTCTATAATTTGCAATCAACTTCATAACTTAAGTCAACCATTGTTCAATCCAAGTAAATTACCGATGAACCGTCTGGTCTTTTAGTGCTTTAGGCTCGTACTTGAAATGAATATCAACGATGAAAATTTTCTCGTCTCGTTACTTCGATCTAATTTTTCCTATTCCACCTGTACACAGCTTGACTTGACTACCATCGATCGATAGCTTGAAGTATATCCTCTTTGATCGTCGGCTTTCTTGCAATTCCACCTCAGATCATGAAGCTCAATTCACTTTTCGTGTCGACTTTTTTATAGGATGCATTTAAAACCATAAATCTTCGTATAGAACTGAAAACTACTGGAAATAATCTTAAAACATTCAAAGAAATGTAAATATAAACGAAAAGTATTTGAAAAATCGTTTTCTAATTACCAGAAATATCATTATGTACATGACTACAGCTTTCTGAACATATAATCAGAAAAAGACTTGGAAAAAGCTTTTAATAAGCCCCTCGATCGAAGATATAGAAGAATCTTCAAAAAATAAGCAGCAAATTAACTATATGCATGTATATAGAAACGAGAAATTAGGTAATAAGCAAAAACATGGAATTAGAGACGTTAACAACACAACAAGAAGTGCGACAGGAAGGCAGTCTCCTTCCATGCTTAAGCTATCATTTTCCTGGTGAAAATCCAAGGGATAGGCAGATTGAGGCTTTGGAATGAGCCACAAAGGGATGATTTGTTGCCTGAGGTAGGCAGATTACGACCACGGAATCGGATCACTTCTTATCGATGAAGAAATAACCTCACTCTTGAAAATAGCTTTATAGTGGAACCGATACGTCGAAATTTATTAAAATTCAAATGCGGTTTCAAGCTTATTCTAAAGATAATGAAACAAGTGAAGTCAGTTTTGGCCACAGGTTTAAAAGGCAGATTAAATCAATTAATTCCAAAAATTTAAGCTTCGTTTCTGGATAACTCTCATCTTAAAACGAATCTTGAATAATGCGTGATCATAATAAATTTATTCTGACTATTTGTTGAACTAATCCATTTCTATCTCTAACTGGTCCTGCTTGAAGCTTGACTTTGTTGATATTCTTTTTAACCACTGATCTAGTCCAGCAGTTTCTTCACTCAACTTGCTTACCTGTCTGTTCTAATTACTGAACGAGTTTTCAACTATTTTCACGTATTTTCACAGAGATTGCTTGCCAGAAGTCTCCGATTGCTTAATTTAGATACAGAATATATCCTTCGCAAATGACTTGAAGACCTTACTCATATCAGAATCTATACTCATTTTAATGCTCACACCCAGTGCTCCCACAACTTCCTGACTGTCTCTGGAAGGATCGTATCCATTATCACATCATCTAAAAGATTTTTTATCTACAAAAAGCTTTTATAATTGATTTCTCTATTTGTTTCCATCGATTTTCTTTTCCACTGGATTGACATTACGTAACTATGAGTCGCCAAATTAAATAAAAACAACAATTTTAATGATTTTACTGGAAATGTTTATTCTATATTGATAAACAATTTATTTTCGAACGATTGATTTTCGTTCTATAGTAACAGTATCCCTTTAAATGCTCCAACAGTAATTTTCAAGCATTGCTTGCTCTCATCTGCCCTTATAACCCTTCTCATAATCTGAAGTTTCTTGATAAAATATTTTACCGAGTTCATCACTTACGTAACCCATGTTATCCAAAAGGCAACGTGATTTAGAGTGTAAGGAATGAATTTTCAACAACATGTTGCATCTTAGTTTACAACCCTTAAAATTAAAGTAACTATATTTAAATATGAGCGTCAGTTTTTACTACTTTTATCCAGTTTATCACAGTAGAGATCGAAGGACCACTCAGTTGATTTAGAAATGACTCAAATTGAGTTTCGCGCTGGTACAAAATTTTTAATCGAAGCAGGATCAAAACCAGTACAAATAAAAAACAGAATGGGTGACGAGTGTCCATCATTTTCAATAATTAAAAATTGATTGCGCTGGGGACGAAAATCACGAGAAAATACTCTAGAAAACATTAAATTAGTGAAAAAAATTATTCTAAGTGTCCCGCGGAACAAAAAAAAAGCAACACAGACAGTCATTTCTAAAACAAGAACTCTAAACTCCGTTGGAAAGCTCATGGCATCAGTATTTTGAGATGCGCATGGTATAATCTTGAAAAGGAAAAACCATGAACATGGTCTCTATCACCTAGAGCGTTTGAAGAACGAAACCGCGAGAAACAGTCCCATTTGAGAAAGAAGTAAATGCTGTTTCATCAAGACAATGCACCGCGCCACAAATCAGTAAAAACGATGTCGAAGCAACATTAATTGGGCGTCCAATAACTTCCGCATCTGCAGTATTCTGCAGATCGAGCCCCTAGTGATTTTTATTTGTTTTCAGATTGAGATTATCGCCACAAATAAATCCTATTTTGAAGTTAAAAACAAATATTGATATGAAAATTGTATTGAAAATTTTGTAAACGCTAGAATCAAAGGTAACGGCTCCCAAATCTTTATGTTTGGGTTTTCGGGTACCATCATTTTAACTAAAATATTTTCAAAGATGACCGACTTACAATGTACCAACTCGTGATTGTGGTTGTCATGAAGATTAGACGGGAAATTGTGCAGCTCAAGATTTTAATAATGAAATTTAAAACAGGAATAAAATTTATATTTACAGGGTATTTACATTCAAAAAATTTTTTACATTCTAAACAATTGATAAAATATCAAATTTCTCTTTCAAAAATTAATATTCTGTTATTTTATTTTCATTTAATATAATAATTTGTTTTCTAAAAATTTCTCTTTTACTTTCATTCTTACTGGAAAATTAATGATTTCTATATATACTTATATATACAGGGTGTCCCAAGACGAGTTAAAACTATGTGTATAGCAAAATACTCATAGTAGAATCGTGAAAATTTCTACATTTGGGTTTTTGGATACGTTCTTTTTAACTAAAATATTTTCAAAAATAGTGATTGTATTTTTGTTATTTTAAACCTGTATAATAATACATTTTTGAAATCTACGTAAAATGTTAGTATACACTGGAAACTTTTTCCGAAAAATGCATATTTTTTGAGTTATTGATTTTTTTGAAATAAAATTTGACGGCTGTAGACCCTTATAAATTATTTTTTAACGAGGGTACCCTTGAAGATATAAAAATGGTTTCTATCCAGTTGCTTTTAGCAAGGTCAGACGTATTTGAATCTATGTTGAAAAATTTTCCATTTTATACAGGGTATGTATTAAAAGAGTTCAAAGTTGTAACTTATTAAATTTTTATTTTTTCAAATAGAACCACCCGTACCGTTATCCAGTGAATGTTTTTCTGTAAATTTTTAGAGATGTAGATGCAGGTCAATAAACGGTTTAATTCGATTAACTTTTGCTTCAAACGAACCGTATAGCTTCAAATTGTTGAGGATTCTTTCAACAGTATACGGATTTGGTCGTGGTCTATCTCGATATCTTGCAGCAAATAAAGTACTTGTTCTTGTAACAACTTTGTCACATTCACCATGTATTAAGAGCAAATTCACATAATCTTCGTTATTAAATTGAGAACGAGCCATTTTAACGATTTTTGAAAGTATCAACAATTGACGAATGCCAGTTAAATAAGTGTCATTTATTACAAAGCCTACTAAAAGTATACGTAAAAAATACAATAATAATTTAAAACCTCAAATATCTCGGAAACGACTAAAAGTTGGAATAGGATTAGTAAATACGCGTAAATAAGCTAAATCAGGATTGCCCAGAGAATGTTGTTGAGTTGGAAAGAAATTATTGCGCAAATTCGATGTACCAATGGTAACTAGTAATAATTCTTCAAAGTTTTTACACGCGACTATAGAAGCAATGCTTCGGTTTATATTACTGACTATCTCTTAAAAAAAGTATTTTGCAACACTCTTGTAGTACCTGTATAATATTCGATAATGAATATAAAAAGGGAAGCTTCTATTTTTTTAGAGCATAAAGCATATTCTTATTCTGAAAGGTCTGAATTTACGTCCAAGTAATATCGTATAATATATCAAACAATTAGAAATACTCTTTGTTGATAATTTTAATAAATTTGAAAGATCAGAATCGCTATGGTCGACCAAATGCGGAGACGACTCCAGAAATGTTGAAGAAAATCCACAAAACGGTACTGGATGATCGTCGACTGAAAGTACGAGAGCTAACAGACATAGTAGACATTTAAAAAAGTGCGGTATATCGCATATTAACTCAAAAATTCAGAAATGAGAAAGCTGTGCGCAGAATGGAATAAAAACAGCGTCTTGAAGATGTTTCTATCAAGTGTTTGACGATATTTCACAGGAATAAAGCCGAATATTTGCGCCGTTCCTCAACCATGAATTAAACGTGAGTCCATCACTTCATCCCCGAAAATAATGACAATCAACACAGTGAACTGAAAAGGGAGAAGCGACTCCGAAGAAGGCTAAGTCTGTTCCATCTGCAGGCAAGGTCATAGCGTTGGTTTTTTGGATTTCGCATGAGATAATTTCCTTTGACTATCTTAAAAAAGGAAAAACTATCAACGGCGATTACTATACGAACGTAATGGAACGTTTGACCGAAGAAATTAAGAGAAAACGGCCGCATTTGACTAAGAAGAGAGTGGAATTTTATTAAGACAATGCACGAGCTCGCACATCCGTTATTGCAATGGCCACACTTGGAAAAAATATCATCGATTTTCCATCAATCAAGAAGTGATGTCGGCAGTTAATGGTTATCTTGGGGAATTAGACGATTCTTATTTTAAAAAGTGTGTGGAGCTAAAAAGAGATTACGTCGAAGAATAAATACATTTTTCACTAAAATTTTTGTTTGTTTTTTTTATGGTCCCAATACTCCTGAAACTATCCTCGTATTATGATTGAATTATTAATTTTTAACTGAACTCGTAACACTGATTCTGTTGAGCGTTAATTAATAAAATTTCTAACGACGCACAAGAAGAGGTGATTAAATTTAGTAGAATTATTCTGTTTGTACTGTTGATTAACGAAGATTTAGCACCCTAACAAACATTAGAACGCATAGGGAAATTCTCGACAAAATCTAAATAGGTCATATTTTAGAGACAAACGTTATTAACAAGAGTACAGCTACAGCTAGGGAACGAAAATAAACACGAATTTCAACTTAATAGTAGAAAAATAACAAACAAACACAAAAAGAAGCTAAAAAGCTAGACATTTCTAGCATGGTAGAATTGAAGTGGGAAATTCAATTAATAAACTGAATTTATTGATTACTATGAAAAAAAAATGCTGCACTGAAGATGTTTTGTTATTTCTACCTAATGAAAATTTACTTACCTGGTACCAATCTCGGGCCGTTGATAGTCGACAACGTCGTACCGCTGCCATACTTAATGTGCCCTTGTTCAGCATTAGACACCACAGCAATCTCATCCAATTCGTGGGAGTCGTGAATAGGTCCGACGCGATGACCCACCAAACGTCCTGATGAACTATCGTGAGATTGTTTTCTACCTGGAAGCATCGAAAACCAATTATTGCTGTGCGAACGGAATACGCAGAAATTACCAGACTATTGCACTTAGTAAGATACGCAAATAGGCAAAAGTATGGTGATATTCATATGAATAGGTACTTTGTAAATAGTAGAAACAGCCGGCAACGAGTCAGCGACCAACGGAAGTCGCGAGCTTTAAACATAACCTCAAAATTGCAGGTGTGATCATCAACCTATTAAAGGTTGTGGACCCGCATTACCTAACTTTTCACAAGTAGTCCCGAGCCCATATTAGGAAAATAGGCTCAAGATAGAGCTGAAGAGGGCAAAAAGTCATTCTATTATCTATATATATTTAAAAATTAATTGCTATTCGTTAGTCTTGCTAAAGCTCGAGAACTGCTGGACCGATTTGACTAATTTTGGTCTTGAATTATTTATGGAAGTCCATAGAAAGTTTATAAACTGAATAAATATGAGAATTCTCGAAAATGAATAAAAACAACAATTATGTGTTTCCTTGATGTTTTGTCACAAATTAAATTTCTAAACGCAACCATAATATTAGACATTTGACAACAACCTATATGTAGATTGATAAATATTAAGTTTCATCATTAATCAATATTCCAAAATACGATAAATGGCACGTGATATGACACCAACGAACAAAGGGCAGTTAAAGATCCTTTAGGATGAAGTATCATAATGAACCATAAGCAACAGAAATAAACTCCAGATATAAATTCCTTCCTCTTTAGCTCCACCTTTCTTATGTTGTCTTTCTAACACTGCGTTGGCATTGATTTAAAATCGTTTCGGCTGGTCCATAACCTTTAATAAGTCGATAGATGTGATTGTATAGTTTTTAAACGAAAGAAACATTTGCTGTGTCTTCTACATTCACAGTTATATTCGGTTGATTTCCAGTTTACACGAAGTTTTGTCCAACGTTTTGGTCACCACTAGTTTCACTTCTGTAAGATAATAATTTGTGTAAATGTAAACATGAAGGAAATGATGTTGATGGTGGATATATCTCTGAAGATAACTTTTGAGCTACTTCAATTCTTTTCTTGATAGAATTGTCAGTGTAGACCTCCGCAATAAACGAAGATCTCCAATCTCCATGCCGTTTTTTTTTAACCAAGTTACCGTCTGTATTTGCCAAGCGGACCTCCTAAAACAGTGACGGGTATAAAGAGAATTTGACAATTTCGGATATTGGGGGGGAATCCGTATACAGAGTGAGTTTTATGTATAGATTTTCATAAATTTTTGTGTACAAGAGTCTTGTCATACAGCCGGTATTCTGGTGGTATTTATATTGTTGTCATAACTTTGTTATTTCAAATAGATCACCTTGTATTTTTTGTTTTTAGGAATCCTCGAGATATACTGATTATTTTTTATGTGATATTCTCTATACCAAAATGCTATAAGTCGACAAGAAATGTGTAATATCCTCAATAATTTATATCCTAACCGAAATTTCATAAGAACATCAACTGTCAATTAAAAAGTTTAACGGAATTGGTTCAGTAAAAGATTTATCCAAATCAGGACGCAAAAAAACTGCATCTAACTGAAAACAAATCTTTAGATGTTTGAGTCCTGTTAGAAGACTTGAGTACTAGACAAGGGAACTTGATATTTCGCAAATATCCTTAAAGAAATTTTTCGTGATAATAAATTACATCCATACCAAATTACGATGGTTAAAGCGTTGTCAGATGACGATTTTGATAGACCGTTGATAGGCAAGGATTTCTAAAAACACAAAATATATACTTGAAATAACAAAGTTCATTATTTTTCCGGAAAAAAGAGAGATCTGACAATAATGTCAATACCATCCGTATCACAAAATCCTTGCGCACAAAAATTTATAAAAATCGTATAAGCCGTTTCCGAGATAATTGAGGCGTTCCGTACATTAAACTTACTTTGTATAATTAAATAGCTACGTTCATTGCCAATTACACTTTATCATCAGCTTCAGCAATAAAACGATGGATGTCATCGGATTCCCAAAGTGGTGATATTTTAGGTTGATAACCTTGTGAAAATTTTTTCTGGTAAACGCAGACCTGCAACTTCGAATATGTGGAAGCTTACTTATTTATGGTCTCTTCTGCCAATTTACGTAATTCTGGAGGTGTGTAAGTAAATTCTTCACCTCGTTCTCCACCCATAACTCATCTAGTTTGTTTATCAGTGTTACCACCCAATTATATTTACCAAAATTTTCCTAATATAACAACTTTTTAATTTGAAATAGAAAATAGGGGAAAATAGGAAAAATTTTGCGTTTGTTTTATCAGACAACTTTGACACATTGTAAAAAACAGTGTCTTAACAACTTGTATAATAATTAACTATTTTGGAGACTGATTATTTAATATCTACTAGTGAAATTTTAGCAGCTTACCTCCCCGCCAGCTCAAGACGAGCCGTTTCGCAGTTGACATCACGCCATGTCCTACGGTGATGAAAACTACAGGTAAAAAGAGGAAATACAGGATAATTTGAAAATCCACTGTTGCCAGTTCAATTCTACGCCTACGAAAACGAATGAAATTATAGGTTTTGGGGATTTAATGATATGGGGAAAAGGCATGGTGGAAAATACAGAAGAAGAACTGGCATGGGAAGAGACAGCTGGTAAGTGATCAACAAACAGCTCAAGGGTGATTATCTGAAAAGGAAAAAAATATTTCGTTCAAACAATATTTCTTTTCTTTCACTAAAAATAAATGATACCGAGTGTGTTTGCTCATCTTGATTCAAAGAATGTACAAAGAGTAAATCACATAAATTTTTGATTCACAATGCACTAAATAATTTCGTTTAACACTAATAATAATAAATAATAATAATATGACTCGGAAATTATGATGTGGAATCAGGTAGATCAATAATCAGCTAACTACGGATATTAACTCAGATTTTCATAAACCATTTCGAACGTCGCCTTCTATTTTCGACGGAAATTCAAAACTCAACCTTTACAAATCAGTCATTTTGATTATTTTAGTTTGGTATGTTAATTTGTTGTAGATGTTACATTTAAAATTAATGAAATTATAGCTAATGAAACATGCTGTGTAAATTATTTATTATACAGCACCTATAGCGATTTTTCAGACTTTATCGCAAGCTTTTGACAGGAACCTTCATCCTTTATAGATTCAAAATGCGTTCTTTGAAAGGGAACTCCTTATGAACGATTCCGCGGTTATCAAAAAAGTAGTTGAGCACCTTTTTTTGTTTTGAGATCTTACTGAAAACACTTTTTTCCGTTTCGGTCTTTGACGAGTGACTTCATTTTGTCTCTGCTCTTCGTTTTTGGAAACCATTTTTGTTGAATTTGAAATTGAATCCTGCCAGACGGTTACCGAGCCAAAATAGTACGAAAATCTCAAGCTTCAGTAACTTCTTACTCATTAGACTTGATCAAAAATAAACATGTAAGAATGACAAATAACCAATAAAAAATAAGCTGCTCGTATTTGCCCATCTATAGCGGATTAGTTTTCAAACTAGAGTGAATGCGGTTACTATAGTAAAATTGGTGTAGTAGGTATCAGAGGAAGTCAGATAAAAGCATAGCAGACATCTGCAGGACTACGAAAAATCGTACCAAGTTATCTAAGTTATCTATAACTTAGACAGATATAGAATGAAAAACATACTGAGAAAGATCTGGCTTTAGAAAATAAGCAAATCAAATATTGAATGTAAAAGCAATGGAAATATTGAAGTAATCTAAAATACAATGCAATTTATTTCCAAAAATCTGGAAAGGTAGTGGCTCTTGGACAGTTTATACCAAAATATTAAGACTAGGACTCGGACACGCTATCTGCTGGCGAAATTTGATATCAGCTGGTATTTCTACAACTGTTGGTGATATTCATACTGAAAACACTGTTCACACCACCATTACACCAACACTCACACAATTACACTGTCTGACGCATGTTTCGATAACCAACTTATCGTCTTCAGAGACTAAAGGTAAACTGAAATCTAATGTCTTCACTAACATGTTTTATACTAAATTGGCCCTTTGTCCCCATTTAAGCTAATCTCACATCTAGCAATTTTAATGCTTTCAAATGCATCCAACAATTCATTATTGGTAACATTTTTTAACAATCTTACATTATTAATATTTATGTCATGATTGATATTTCAAATGACCCATGTGCTCTTTAAACCGGACAATAACGGATCTCCTAGTCTGTCCAATATACTTTCCGTCATAATCACCATAGCTAATTTCATATACACCACTCTTTTCAAAATTTGGTTGTTTTATTCTCAGGATTGCCCGACAAATGTTCTAATGTATTGTTGGATATCTATAAACCAATTTGAAACCCACTCTGCTAAATATTTCTTCCAATCCTTTTGTATAAAGAGGATTGGAAGGTATCAGAGTAAATTTTTTTTGTTTTTTATTTTGGGTTTGGAAAAAAGTAGTCAAAATAAAGTTAAAATGTTGCAGTGAGTTGAAAAACATAAAAATTGGACGAAATACGTTTAAGGTTTTTAGGTCTAAGAAAACAGTATTTGTGCGCAGATCAAAGAACGAACGGATATTATATCTACGTGGAATCCCGACTGAAAAACACGGCGGAAGCTCGGTGATGGTAGAAGGATCTTTTGGAGGAAGGGCGATTGAAGACCTGGTAAAAACTAGAGATTTTAAAGAAAAAAGGTTATAAAGAAAAATGTAGTACGTTGGTCAGAGCCTGATCGGGAATTTAAGTTCAATCATTACAATGATCCCAACAATTCTTTGAAGAGTATTTGAAAGAATTGGAAAGGAAGAATGTACTGAAAGTAATAATTTGGCCATCACAGTCACCCGACCTCAACCCGGTTAAGTTGTAGGACAAATTGGACAGGGAAGTCAGAAAACTTTTATCTCACATCTTTGGAATATTCTGAAAAACGAAAGGAACGAAATAGACGAAGATTATTCATTGAAATTGTTACAAAGAATGCCAAAATTCTGTACCGAAATAATAAAAGCAAAAGGGGGTTATATCGATGAATAAAAAATTTAAATATGTAAAAATTACAGACTTGGTGACAAATGGAAAGCTGTCCAAAGTATGTGCATAAATTTCACCCTCTACTCTACCGTATAAGACTGGGCCCACGCAGATTGTTGTCGGTTTCTATTGAGATGTAAAGAGCAGGGCGTGTACTTCAAAATGGCCTTACGAACGGAGAAAAAATGTCCATATCGTATCGAATACTTTTATTCTAGACGTAAAAACTATACTGAAGGATAGGTAAAATAGTAGTCAGTAAAAATACTCTTAGAAGATAACAATAAAAAACCATATATTTGACTTTATGGCATCACGAAGTTTATGGTAAACGCGTCATCGGTTTAGGATATCCCAGGTTTGCACACGAAGATATAGAAGAGCTCCGGACTTAAACCCGTGTGATTTCTACTTATATTGCTTCCTGAAACATTACTGTTATGCAGAAAAACTCAAGACAAAAGATTATATGAGAGAAGCTATTAGAAAAGAATTTCTAATATTTCTTCATCTACAATTCATCAAAGTTCTCAAAAACGACTTAATTATTGTGCAAGTTCAGATGGAAATCACTTAATAGTC
Source organism: Diorhabda sublineata (assembly GCF_026230105.1). Classification (NCBI taxonomy): domain Eukaryota; kingdom Metazoa; phylum Arthropoda; class Insecta; order Coleoptera; family Chrysomelidae; genus Diorhabda; species Diorhabda sublineata. The sequence continues at coordinate 4,825,254 of NC_079474.1, read as the reverse complement.
ATTCCTCAGCCAGATTTTGTAATTTTTTTCTTAAATCTTGATTGTGTCTGTTGGAAACTTTCAATTAAACTCGATCCAATTTCAAATATGAATACTGCAGTGACTCAAGATATGTTTTTATTATTTTTTCCCTGAACCCATCCCAAAATTTTAAGTGATTACTTCAGGTAACTTCCCATTTGTCACCCGTTATATTCTCTCAATCATAAATATCAAAATTTATTTGTTTTCATTTGCTGCGTATCCCGCAAACTTTTAACCGGGAGTGTATTTTGTTCATATAAATAAATCTGGCACGATATAGGTGCAAGCTTCATTATGTTCTAACAGTAAAATTGTTATCATTATCAAATAATAACTAGGACGAAGACACAGATATATTTGATTTAACATAGATTCAAGTGAGAGAAATGAAGTGTTTGCTTCTATCCCTACTTCGTGTGAATACAAGTAATTGAAGTGATCACAATCACATGGCAATCTTGCATGTGATGTGGTATTTAGAAAAGACATTACAGAAGCAATGATTAAATATTTGAGTTTAATTCTAATACATTCCAATTCTATGAACCAACCTTATATATTAACATTTCATTGGTTTCTGATAAAACTTTATTCATTCACATACGATTTTCAGTCTTTGTGGAACAAATAATGGAGTTCGACTGAAAATTTTTCTACATCAAGCAATATATTTCCCCTTATTGGAAAACAGCCAAATAACCAATCCTCGATCTTTACTCTTTGATATATTTATCAGGATTAACGTTTTCCATAGATGAAATATCTAACAATGTATTCAAGAAGAGATAGGATAACACAAAGGACTGTATGCTGTCGATGGAAATATACACTTTCATAGATGCGGCTGAAAAATAGCTCCTTTGCATCGTCAATTAAGAATAAATTTCATATAATTAGAAAAGAAAATGAACTTATTCTGATATAAAAGTGGATTTTTAGTCAATATAAATACGACATGTCATCAACTACGTTAACATAGGAAGTTGATAAAACTCATTCATGAAAAGAAATACGAGATGAGTTATCACTTGATAAATATATTCTAATACATTTTATATCTTCTTAAACTCATGAAATTTAATAGATTTTCGTCCTCGTGATAGTTCCTGTGATATTTAAACCTCGACTCATCATCCTTTTTGGCCATTGCAATAACGGATGTATGAGCTGGTGCATTGTCTTTCTTATTATCCACATGCGGCCGTTTTCGCTTGATATTTTCAGTTTAAAAGCGATGTACCGTACTTTTTGAAATGCCTACTATGTTTGCTAGCTCGCGCTGGATGAGACGATCATTCAGTACCGCTTTGTAGATTTTCTTTTGTATCACACAACGATGACCAATTTATTCCATGTTTACAAATTCACTGAAAACGTTCACTATTGATGGCTGGCAAACAAATACTAAGCAACTGCCATCTCTAGGTTAGTCCAAGTACTTCTGAGACCATCTTCGTAAAACGATTCAGTGCTTTAGTATCGGACTTCCGAGCCTGCTGATTCAAGCAGAGGAAATTTACGCCGTTTTGAGATCATTGCTGCCAACGTGTTCTATGCAGTGCTTCTTTATGATGTCAGCGCTAATTTAAAATGCATCCGCTGGTAAATTCAGACCTGTGATTCGTTTTCGAAATACAGAAAAAGTTGAACCAAGAAATCAATAATTAGAAGATAGATTAGACAGTTCACTGCACGATGAAGCATAATGTGGACGCCCGTCTTTGATTTCTGATTAACTGGTTGAAGCAATGAAGTAGAAGCTCAAGTCAAACCGTAAATTCACAATTAGTGCTCTTGCGATGGAAATTGTTATTGAAAAACCGAAATTTCGATAATTTCACCCAAATTTCTTAATGAACAATTGAACAACACAAAACATAACGTGTGGGCAGTGCAGTGTTTGAAACGCTTTAATTAAGACGGTAATAATTTTCTTCCTTGGATAATCACAGGATATATAATATGTGTATCTTAAGACACTCCACTTGTATCACGCGACAAATGCCTAAGAAATTTCCAAAAGTAGTAACAGTTCTGAATTTCTGTGCAATGAATATTTGACTTTATCTGTACAAACCTTTATTATTTAACCAAATTAAACTTACTTTGTGGATATACCTGGTATTTTTCTTAGATATTAATAAGTATTACAAACTGGTTACAACTAACCAACACAATTATCAAAGCTGCTTGTATGGTTTGTATTGAAAAGTCCATAATTATTCACTTACTATTTCATTTATACAATTGATATATTATTGTAATTTTTCGTATTTATTCATACTATTTTTATCGGTGGCGTCAATTTATAACAAACTCACTCCTGTTTATAGAAGACATCAAATACCTAAAGCGCCACCACATTCGCCAAATTTTAGAGTTCCAGTATAATAGGACAGAATCGGCTCCACGGTCCATGTCGTGGACGAGTCCGTAAATTTCTTTTTAAACTTGATCTAGTTCAATTGAACAAAAAAAATGAGAGAATCCTATATGAGATGACTAATTATTTTCAATGTTATTTCGCCACAGTTTACTCAACGTATCCAAAGCACGATAATTATTTGAAGGTAGAATCTTGTGACAAATTAATCGTTGGTGAGTGCAAATGCTAGGAGCTAGAGCTTCTCACTTCCCGTTCTTATGATTTCGGCACCTATTTTTTGCTGATTAAGCTTGATTTAGAAAAAACAGTTTTTTTAATCTGGCAAGCTACCAATTATATGTACAGTTATTTTTTCTGTTTTGTAGTAATTCTCAAGGTACTGCGTGAGATCAAGCACTTGTTATTAGAATTATTTAACTTTCCGAAAGCCAGTTTCTACTGGAAATAATATCATTCGTTCTAAGGTTTAGAAGATGGGGCAGAGGAAAGGGATTAGTCTATATTTTTAGAGTCATCAGAATTTTTTTTTTTTTCAGTTTGTATCACTAATAATTAGTAGAAAGTCTTACGAATAAATTTTTGCACAAAACCACCACCATATTACCCTGATAAAGCAATATCTGAATTTTTTAGCACTCTTAAAATCAAACTAATACTTCTTCCCTTAGTATTTCGATAAAAGACATGGAAAATAATATTTAGTTAGTGTTTTATTGCCCGATATATTTTTAGAAAGTAGTTTGTAAAATATAAAAGTGGAAATACATTTATTTCAGTTTGGAACATATATTCATTGGGGAATATTCAGGAATATTCATTGGTATTTCGTCTGAAAAATTCTTGTTTACCCAATCGCAATAATATATTTATACTTTTTATTATGATTATAACAAAAGCTGCAATGAAACGATAAAATACGATTCATTGAAAATTATTTGAAAAATAATCAATCAAAAAAATGTGTATTGTTCCAGTTTCAGTCAGTAGCTGAAAATATATTTAAATATATGATAATTTGCTAATACAGTCTTTAGAAATTTGAAAACTACATCAATTTAACCGATAATTAGTTAGACATCTTTGATTATATAATATAAAAAAGAAGCATGAAGGAATTACTATAAAACTTACTATAAAACAAATTCGCAAATAATAAAAATAGCAGTCTCCGCCCTAGAGCTGACCCTCTCTGGAATTCCAGAATTCGGCCTTTGATGTTTGAATTTTATATACCTTTTTATTATAGCAGGTGGTTTATTTATATTGTCTCTTTCAAATTATTCCTAGGAAGGTCCATTTACTTGTTTATTTTATTTCTTTATTTTCTAGAAGTTTCTAGAATTCTTTTGGAATATATAAGGAATTCGAGTAGCGCAGTTTAGGTTAATCTATTGAAACTTCCTCGATCATTCCCCCATATGATTCAGATGAATTCCACCCCTCTACACCCACCCTACACAGTTCGTCGATCGTCGGTGTGGTAGGTGCTCTGCGGTTTCCCTGCAACCTGGTGAACCGGTTCTCCAGCTAAATGGCCGACGATAGGGAATAATGCACCCGCAGCTGTACCCGCCCGCCCCAAATTAAATTTAATATAAACAAATAAAAAAAACACAAAATTTCAAAAATTGAGAAATAAAAACAAATAAAGCCCCTCAAAAATAAAAAAAAACAAACGGAGAAGGGCCGTTTTTCCTTACAAGCTTCACTTTCGTCTTCTTTAGGCCAAAATCTCCACTTAGGCAAACACAACCCAACGGAACCATCACAACCCCAGCCCTGCAGAGGGCCTACTCAAACGAACCAACTTCCTTACAAATACCCTCCTTATCCTACCAAACTTTAACCAACGAATCTCTCTCGCAGTTAAGCTCAGTTTATAATAAATAGTCGTAGTGAACATACCGAAATAAGAAGTAATCGAGGAATTTAAATAAATTCTATAAGTTAAGTGATAATGATAAGTGAATTATATTATGAGTGTATAATAGTGTATAGTGTAGTGTATAGTGTAATGTATAGTGTAGTGTATAGTGTAGTGTATAGTGTAGTGTATAGTGTTTGAATAAAAAAATAACGAGAGACAGTATCTATTAATTTCCCCCACGAATAGAAATCGTAAATAAATAAGAAAACATATTAGTTGAAAAAACATTAAGAAATGAACAATATTGCAAAGAACAGTACTTTATAAATGAACTAAGAAGTAACTACAGATAATGAAATCTCAGAATCATATATAAAGCAATACAGGCTTATCAATTATCAATTTCATATTCAAAATTTCTGTAGAGGGCCATACATTAAATTTTGAATTCGTTGTTAAAAACCATGTGAAAGTTATAAAAGATGGTAATTATGTTAAGCTCTAGGAACCAGCTACCAGACTTATCTTGTTTTTGACCAGGTCATTGATGTCAGGTATCATATTCGTTGTAGTTATTTTAAGAATTTATTGGAGATGTTCATTCGTAAGTCTTGTGTGATGTTTGTTCTTATTTACTTTAATGGAGAAAAGCATCTGCTCACATAAATAAGTGCTACCAAACATGCAGAGGATGCGTGCTACATGCTTTTTTAATTTCGGGTAATTATCCAAACTATCGAAATATTGTGTATAAAATGTAATTTTCTTTTAAAATACTGTCCGATTGAAGATCTATCAACTCCATTTACAAATGAACTAGTGCTTGTGAAGCTTCAAAATTGAATGGAATGTTGAAAATTTCATTCATTTTGTGAAAGTCTTCAAAAAGATTGTTGAATTCCGTAATCAAATTTTGCAGAAGTTCAGAATATTTGTCCAATTTTCTTGGGTTCTCTGTGTCAAATAATTGATTTTTTTTCCTGATTTTATCACAGCCTCAACTTTGTTTCAAAGGTTTGAATATATGAATACATTTGAGTGATAATCAGTTTTTTACCCTGTAGCTTTATATTCAGATCAGTCAAGTGTTTATTTATATCTACTAAAAAGGCACAATCAATCCACCAGTCATGGTCATAATCAATTGGTTTGCCTTTTTCTAACATGAAAGCTTGAATAGGGCCGGAGAAATAAGGGACATCAGAATACTTTTCGTCCAAATCTTGTAAAAATTGCGTGAGCTAACGGTGATTTAGTCGTCTGCTCCTTATAAAAATTACAATTTCAATTATAGGTTACATGACATGGTTTATTTTTAAATGTTTGGATGCCAATGATTCCTGATGAATTATACAGTGAAATCCCACAAAATTCCCTGATGTTTTCTGTTTTAATTCAGTTACAACGCCCGAATGTTTGCCAACCATGGCAGGAGTGCCATTCGTAATAGAGCTGCTAAGTATATTCCAGTCGAGTTCATATTCTGCTATCAAATGCTCAATTGCAGAATAATCATTTGCTGTTGTAGTACCTGTCAATGGAACGCACTTTAATTGTTCTTCAGTTATTTCAAAGTTACTGAAAATGCCTCGTATAAAAACAGCAAGTTGAGCTTTATCAACAGTATCAGTCCTCTCGTCAACAACCAGTGAAAAGTTTGTGAATTCCTTAATTTTCTCTTTCAGTTGAAGAACCAAATTTTAAAATAAATCAATTATTCTTAAAGCAACAGTGTTTTTTGAGAGCGAAATATTTTGAATTATGGACTTTTGAGATGGAAATAAAACATCGGCAATTTTCAACATACAGTCTTTAATAAAATCACCATCAGTGAAAACTTGATTTCAGGGCATCTTCGCTCTCTGTATTAGCTTTAATAGTAAACATCGATTGTTGACCTTGAAGTTTAGATTTTAAAGATGACAATGTGTTGATTCTTATTTGTTCAGTGTAACAATCGAATTTTGACATATGATTCCTATCATAGTGTCTCTTCAAATTAAACTCCTTACAAACAGCAATTGTTCGATTACAAATCAAACACAGTGGTTTACCTTTCCATTCTATGAAAAAATATGCAATTTCCCATTTAGATTTAAAAACTCTGCACTCACTATCAACTTCACGTTTTTATGATGCCAAAATCGTAACAATTATGGAACTCGACACAACAATTATTGATATCGCACGCGCACGATGGAAACAAATGCACAATACTTTAACTATCATTACTTCGCTGTACAATTAAAATTCTCCTCAAACCGTATCGCTTCGATTACTCGATTCGACTGACTCACGTCGCATTGAAATTACTAATAAACATCCGTAGATTTGAGAGTACGAGTATTTAAAACATCTGTAAAGGAATCGAATAAAAGCTTTAGAAAACATGAATCTGTGACACATTGAGATCGCGAGCCTTATTGATACGGCCCAGGGGCTGGAAGCGGCCCACGGGCCGTATCTTTGACATCCCTGCTCTAATTGCTACCTTTCTGCATGTAGATTTTTTAGGCTCTTGCCTCCTGCGTGCTTTCTCTAGTTGGAGAAGATAATTCAACAGTACTTCCACTAACTTAAAAAACCATAAGTATTCGATTCTATTCATATCTAGCCTAGTACGTGAGCCACTACCCTTATGTCTAGCTCTCATACATCATACATATCCCCCTCTTCAAAATATCAATTTTCGAAGCATTTTGTTTGTTTATGCTTCTTCTCATATTTCCGGCGCTAATGTTTCTTCTTTATTATTATATACTGCAGACTTTTCCACAAATCAAGATATAGGACCTCGATTATTCTCAATAAAATGTCTGCTCAAAATCATAATATTGTTCGTTATATAAATGGATATAAGTGAGCGGAAGTAGTGCTCAATTAACCTCTTTCCATTCAAAAAACGTTACGAATTTAACAAGAACCAACTACAACACAATTCTAAAAAGCCCTAAAACTTCCAGTCTTTAATTGTTATGTAATATCCGTTTTTATCAATAATTTTCAAAGCTACAAGTATGGGATTCCTTGTCACATACACAACCTAACGATTTTTAATCCTGTGAACTTTCCTCTCTTTTTATTACACCGTATATAAAATTGCAATAACTTGGAAACTATGAAAATTGTTAACAATGATGTTTCTTACTCTTCGGTCATGTTCTCATTAAAACAACGGCAAATGTTTTCATGGTTGACTTCAAAATACCAGTGAGAATTTATTTCTCACTATAACAGCAGATTTTTCACATTACATTGGGAATTTTGCCTTTAAAACCTTTGGAAGCGATGAGAAAAAATATTTATTATTATAGTCGCCGATGAAGTATAGTAATCAACTTTCGGTAATGATCATAACTCACTCGAAGAGATAACCTACGAGACCTATATTACCATTGATCAAGCCATATACTATAGCGAAGCATATTGACATTTCCGTTTTCATTAGTATTGCCTACGAGACGAGACTTGTCTCGCAAAAAAAGGAGTCTTGTCTTGAAACTTGTCTCGCAATAAAAGTCTTGCTTCAAATTATGTCTTGCGCGAGAGTCACTCTCGAAAAAATCCTGTTTCCGGTTTAAATAAAGTGTACAGATAAAATCAATCCAAATTTTCATTTTAAGGAGATTTTTTGAAAGAAAATACGAGACGAGACTCTCGTAAACGAGAAATACGGAGACGTAAGGTTAGACATTAAGGCTACGATTACTATTTTGTTATCTTTAATAAATTGATTAGTTTTCATACTCGAAAACTGTCAATATAAACTCAGAAACGTTTCTAATTGAAATATTTAGATAAATAACAGAGCATTGCTGTGTTTTCTTCAATAATTCACTTTAACAAATGTCCAAAAAAAAGACTGCGGGTGTTTTGTTGATTTTTCTACCGCAATATGGCGGTTCTCATTCTATCTTTTATTTTCTCTTCTTTCGACTCTGTGTGTTTATGCTATTGCGTACCCTATTTACAATGAAAACCCTGGATGTGTTTGCCGGAAGTCAATTAAAGATATTATTTCACTTTGTCTTACGAAAATTTAATTTAATGAAAATAATTCAAGAGTAACTTTGTTCAGACCGTGACTGTAGTAATTCGGAGATAAAGACCCTATATTTCAAAATGAAAAAAGTGAGACACTTATTTATATACTGAGTGTTCATGAATTTACGATTAAAAAAAGCATAATATCTATCCTAGAGACAAAAACACAACAGTTGGCGTAAGGAATTTGGCAAGACAAACATATACGTCTTCTTCAAGTACTTATTTAAAGAGCAACAACTAATACCATTTCCAATATTTGAGTTAATTTAAATTTGAAGTTAATGTTTGGGCAGCAAATTTTGGTAACAAATCAATAAGTTATCACATTCTACCTGGAGTTTTTAAGCAATCACTTATTCGAGATATTAGATCTCTATTTTTGATGGAGCTCCATCGCACTTTGATAGAAGGCGTTGTAATTGGTTGAGTTACCATTTTGGAATCGATGAATTGGTAGAGGTGCAGAAGCTCCGATTCATTGGCCTCCTTTGTCATCCGATTTGAATCTCTTCGATTACTCAGTTTGATCGTATCTTGAAGAAAAAGTTTATGCTACAGAGGTAAATTCACCTCAAGAATTTGAATGCAGAATTCAACGTCACTCTAATGACCTCATAGCTGACTCCCGACCGATTAGAAGATGTAGTTTTAAGGAAAAAGGTGAAGAATTGAAACACCTCTATTTATACGATTTCTGGTGTACGAACGGAGATTTTTTCATTTTTGTTACAACATTGAATGAAGATTGACATGATTACAACTACAGGCGAATACCATGAAAGCATCCTTAAGGATATAAACACAAAATTATCCTGAACGGAATCATCCACAAACAATGAGTTTTGAAATGACACAAATCACAAATACCATTCCTATAATGTGCAGCTGCATCAGTATGTATGTGGTCAGTACTTTTATAAAATAGGCTTTTCCTTATGTGTTTTAGATCCACTTACAGACGGAATAGTCTAATGAACAGTCTTAACTAATATTATGACACTTAAAATAGGCACTTTCTCCATAATGTGGACAGTCAAAATCAATGGAGCACGAATGTGTTTAGTGGGATTATGGAGAATCACTTAATAGGTTTTCATTTTTTCAGAGGTGATTTGAATGGTGAAAAAACTCATAAGTTTCATAGAAACTGAGTTTTGGGAAATCTTGGAATGTATGTCTTCGAATATAAGAGCAAAAATGCGACTACTGCTAGATAGCTGTGAAAAATTTAAATTTCACTGGTTGGAATTCAAGGGATTCATCGCCAAACTTTTCAATGGAATATCTCAAGAAAATCTCATTCAGACTTGACCTAAATTTTCATTTGAAATATCAAATATCTAATTTGTTCTTCGTAGACTCAATCACTCTATCCAGCTCTTCCTCGGTCTTCTTCTTTACGAAGAATTGGATGGTAAAACATGGTAGCAGATGTGAAAATAAATCCTATTTAATGATTCAACTCCAACACACTTTACACTAGGTAGAAAGGCAATAATATTAGGTAACTACTTTTGAGAGATCCTGTATGACAGGAAATAATTTTAGATGGTAGCCACAGAGCTATTGAAAGAAATTTTTCCACTAGTGACCGTATACAAACAAGTGAATTTAATTCCCAAGATGAATGCTAGAGGACGTTTCATATATTTTAGATCTCTTGAAAAATAAAATGAAAGTATGAGAGTTTGAGTAAATCTTTTAAAAGTAAACTGAATTAACATCAAAATAGTAAAAACAAAACAAAAAAAATAAAAGATGGACGACGATTTCGAAATAATTTTAAGAATTTTGTGTGAGTAGTAGTAATGGTAGAGTAAATCGCCATAATTTGCTTACGATCTGCATTTTTACTTTCAAATACGCCCTCTAGTGGTGGACCTAAAATTTTGAAAATAATTTCTTTGTGTTTCTTGAAGCATCTTTTATCTGTTATAATGCTTTTTCCTGAAGATTTAGTATAATCCTAATGACAGGCGGCCGTTCTTAGCCCACCTGGAACCTTAAAACAAACAAAAGGAATCACACACTATATTTTTTGTTCTGTGGTGCGTAAATAAAAAGAGATAACGGTTTTCCAACGCACGAACATGTGACGTATGTCCATGCGCGAAAAAAGTTGATTCCGCAAAGTTCCAACGACTGGCCATGCGATTTATTTATGGTTATTGCAAAGGTCAGACGTACCGGAAATTGTAAACCTTTAAAATCGAATAGTAAATCCGTTGGAATCATCGGTACACGGGGGATCAAGACATCCTCTCCTATGTATTTCCCCCTTATTATTGTTCGCAGTTATGACATATCAATACAAGTATTTTCTTGATTTATCTCTCTTTGATCATTTGCACATTTGATACGTGACGACCTAAGTATTCTCTTCGACATCGTAAATTGTAATTGATCAAAATTATAAAAGTTCTCGCGCTCTTGGCAGTAATCTTCATACACAAAGATATATGGATGAACTCTACGGAATCGATCGACATAATAGTTGATTGTCAAATGTCTAATATTATGGTTGTGATAAGAAATTTAATTTGTGACAAACAAGGAAAAAGAAAATTGTTGGTTTTATTAAATTCCGAGCATTTTCATATTTATTCTCCTTTGAAACCTTCTCTGGACTTGCACAATTAATTCAAGACCAAAACTAGCCAAATCTGTCCAGCCGTTCTCGAGTTTTAGTAAGACTAACGAACAGCAATTCATTGGTATATATGTGGATGTAGCTATGATCAATTTTCTCCTAATCTGTTGATAATTGTTCGCGAAATAACTAGACTGTTTTGGGTTTTATTTCAAAAAACAAGAAACATTGCTCGAATTGGAAACCGATTACCGTACTCCACATAAAGCAAAGAAGCATTGAATGTTTCATAAAATTCTCATAATTATAGTTTCTTGGATATAAAAGTGGGAAATTCGAAGTAGATGGGAACATTTCGCCATTCCTCTTTTATCGCCTATTCAAAACGCCCATGAACAAACATAAAAATGCTTCAACCTTTATGGCAGATACGTTTTATTGGCTTGATATTAAAAATACTGAGAAATAAATGGAATACTTGTTCAAATACAAAGAAATCGGCATTACAAACGTGATAAATCATGCGCATCGAATAAGCAATTTATATAATTACTATGATAGAAAAAATAATTTAACGAAGAGAATTTTTGACTAATGGATTAATCCTGCTAGTCTGAGAGTAATTATACAAAAACGGTAGTATAAGAGATTGGTCCCAGAAGTACCTGACTCAACAAAAAAAACTCAAAAATTTATTTTTCAACTGATCTCTTTCTAGCTCCTTCACTAAAAATGTTCACTGTCGATGGCTGCCAAATAAATAGTAAACAACGTGGCGTTTTTAAACTTGGAACATATCTTGTATAGATTGTGTATTTTTTAGTACAGTGGTACTTTTAAAGGAACTACTGCCATCTCTAGGTGAGGCCAGGTACTTCTGGGAGCTGACCTAGATTCTGTACAGTATAATATTGGGTAGCAGAACTGTACGAACTGCGAAAATCAGCATCGCATTGATCGAACAAATGAGGTGACGACTCAAGAAATGTTGTCCACAAAGCGGTATTGAACGATCGTCTACTGAAAAGGTGAGTACGGTACATGTGAAATCTGTGTGCAAAATGGGTGCTGCATTTGGTCATAAAAACGTGGGTCCATCAATTCACACCCGAAAGAAAACAACAGTAACAACGTAAAAATACGCTAAAAAAGGAAAACCGGCTCCAAAGAAGGTAAAGACCGTTCCATCCGCAGACAAGGTCATTGCGTCGGTTTTTTGAGATGCACCTGGGATAATTTCCAGTTAATATCTTGAAAAAAGAAAAACTATCATTGGCGAGTACAATGCGAACTTATTGCAACGTTTGAGCGAGGAAATCAAGCACTAACGGCCGCATTTGTCTAAGCAAAAGTGTTGTTTCATTAAGACCATGCACCAGCTTACACATCCGTTATTTCAATGGCCAAAATTAATAAATTGAAGTTTGATTGGCTACCTTATGCACCTTTTTTGACAGATTTTAGGCTCTTCGGATTATTTTCTGTTCCCAGACTTGAAAAAATGGCTCGATGGTCAAATAATTCAACAATGAAGAGGTGACGTCGGCAGTTAATGACTATTTTGAGGAACTTCACGACTGACTCATTATAAAAAGTGTACTGAACTTATTTCGCAACAACAAAAAGTGTATAGAGCTAAAATTTTTGTGTTATTTCTTATAAGATTAGATTTGTTAACCGAAAAACCTCAATTACGCGAAAAGTATCTAATATTTTCAACAAAAAACTTTAAAAGTTTGTAAATTATAATGTTTGGTTTCCTTGGCTCAAAATGGTGCCAACCAACTCACTATTTACAGTTTCCCTAGCGACCAGATCTTCCCTCTTGTTTCCTTTTATTCCAATATGCATTTTGTTTGTTGTTATCTTGTATATATTGTCGACGATATGTCAAAATTAAATAAGTTTACTCCATTATCTATACCTAAACTAGAATGTGAGTAAAAATTAATCTTGCTTGGTACAATTTATGTGCTAAGTACGGACCACGATGCCGAAAACTGAGGGTCCATTTTTGTTGTTTCGCCTCATATACACGAGAAACGTGATTGAAAAAGTTAGAACTTGTTGAGAAGATGAACTGTGGACATTTTTTGTTTTATTTCGGGATGTTACATTTAGACCCGCTTTCATAATATTTTTTATGGATACTTCAAATAAACTTCCATTGTTTTCAACCGCAGAGGAGTTCGCTAAAAGAAATTATAATCGGTGCGTTTGAATGAAACAGATCTGAAGAGTTTCTTCGGTCGTTAAGTTTGTTGTTTTCATTTTTCAATTAAAAAACATTAACGATTATAATCGTCAATATTACCACTTCGGGTCTATGAAAAAATCGAATATCTACAACAGAGCTATCAGGTAGCCCTATATTTCGAAGCAGGAAGATGATTTGAGTACCATAGAGAGTACCATACAATGAACGCTTGTGAAGCTACAGAAAGAGATTCTGGACAGTATTATCTAGTCACCGATCATTATATTTGCCATGTCAACAGCATCAAGTAAAATCAGCTATTCCGCATTTGTGTGATGTTTTCTACATTTTGCAATGCGATATGCCACTTTGTATGAAGCTAAAAGGGCATGACTGTTAGTTTTGGAATGTTTAGAAAAAGAAGCTTTTGTTTTACTGACTCAGTTTGCTTGTTTTGACTCTTGGTTTCCCAACCATATTTGGGTGGATAGTTTCTAAATGTCGTATTAGTGCTAGACAGCATATATTCAATAGTTAAAACCTTCATGCAAATGAAGTAACAAGTTTGTCAATGGTGGGTAATTTGGTAAACTGATTAGTAGTCTGTGCCAGCACAGAGCGGAAGATCTCTTCATCTCTGCCCTACGCAAATTATTATAACGACAACAACGTGCAATCGAAAAATTTCCAGGCCTTTTTGGTGGGCAACGGTGACGCTCCTATTATTGATGTTATTAGAAGAAAAATGTAACAGACTTGTTGACATGTTACAGCTAAAAGAGCATCGAATAAAGTCAATCTGTATCACTCACGTTTGAAAATAAAACGTGTAACATTCTATCACTGGATTTGTAAAATTTATTTTTATTAAATTACAAATTATATCTTCCACGCCACTGGCTTCCTTTTTGAACGAAAAGAAACAAAAAGCTCGAGCTTAAACAAGTTTCACTTTTTAATCTTCATCAGAGTGATAGTTTGTTGACGTATAATTTAATTTGATTTGAAGTGGTTTGCGCTGGAAGTGGCAAGCCGGAACAAAATAATATTAAAATGTACGAGAAGGAAATCTGTTCAGTTGTCGCGACACATTGTTTCCGAGAATGGAAATATGTGAAATTTATGTTTGAATTTGTAAATCTGTAACGTCACATTCTAGTTTATTTTCCTAGTTTTATGAATCAAATATACAATAAGAGAGAGTGGAACTGGATAGATATATTACTGTACATGAATTGTCGAAGTGACAACAGCCTCCTAATCTAAAAATTTGTAATCAAAATGGTGTAGTTGGTAGGTTTGTCGAAGTGCTTAATTTCCAACACGGAGATCGGAAGCTTGATTCCTCTGTCGAACGAAAACAAATCCACATGCTGGTGAAGCTAATTAGGTGTGTTAAAAATTAAAACACATTTTTAGTTAGTCTTTTTAATTTCTTATGAACAATCACTTCCTGAATTTTGTCGTATGTATTTAGAAACACGCTGTATATATGACGTGGAATTATAAGGACTCACAGTAGGGCCAAAAATTTCCAAAAGAAAATAATTTCTTTGCAATCAAATTTAGTTCAATGGATCAGACAGACTGTTGAGTAATTCTAAGAGGAAGGGGGTCGAAATTTTTTGGGTGGTTAACTAACCTTAAAATTTCACAGAGAAGAAGAGAAGAATTAACAGACTCTTTTAACGCCTCTAATAGAAAGTAACACATTTATTGGAATCCGATGAGCAGAGAGGCCAATCTTGATGATTGGTGGTTTATAAAGTGTCTCACCTTGACACTGAATTGAGGTGGTGCTCCATCATGCTAAAGAGTTGCGAAGAAATCAATATTTCAACATTTTGGTCCCTACTTTGAGGCTCTATAACTCCTCCGGGATGTAACTTGGTATGGGTTGTGAAGAAATCAATTTTTTTGAACATTTTGGTTCCTACTTCGAGGCTCTACAACTCCTCAGGAATGTAACTTTGTAAAAATATAATAATCGTCATATTTTTGGCTACCCTAATCACCTCTGCCTTGAGTCCGTTCTTATGCGGGATCACTTGTATATGGAAAATTCCGATTCGCCAAAAATTGATAATACATCGCTTCCATGTAATAGTTACAACTCCAAAGAACAAAAAACTTAATATAACATAATAGACTACATAAAAAACTATTATAAAACTGATAAGATAAATTATATTAGATTTCATTTTGTGGTACATGATGCTAACTATGGATGACTAAGACTTACTTAGTCACTGTTTGGTAGAATTTTATTTGCAATTGGTAGGATTATGTTCGATGTACATAGCAATGTTGAAATTTTGACAGAAAGAACTTATATCTAATAACATCTTAATATGTAAAAATTCAGTGTCCGTGTGTATGTTCCGAATGAACTCAAAAACGAGTCAACCGATATCCATGAAAGATGGCATACATATGTAATTTGGTCCAGCTCTAATGATAGGAGAGTTATTATTTAAATTAATTGTCACAATAAATAATAATTAATAATAAACTGATTAGTAACGTTGATTGTTGTTATTAATCGTAGTTTCCATAAGTCTGGAACAGATAGCGCCTTAAGCGAATTCCTTTACAGAGAACTGTAAAATTTTGTCCATTGCACTTCGTAGATGGCGCCCCACTTTAATGTGATATATTTTCTTAGACTACACACTTTACATGTCTTATTTTGCCTATACCACTTAACGTCGCTTCTTTCAAATCATTCTTCATTTTGTCTTCGTTGCGTACATTAGTTCCAATATTTTTGTCATACTTCTAACCTACAGTTATTCAGAGAACAGCGAAATCCATTCACATTAAAAATTACTATTTTTAGTAAAATGCCACCCAAAAAATCCTTAATGCCCGTATCAAGAAGAAAAACCCTTCTTTCTGTCATTTCTAATGAATCAAAATTATATTTGCGTAAGACACGAAAATTTAATTCTCGCTTCCAAATGACGTCGTTTGGAGCATCCAAAGTTTGTGATTTGTCATATGATGGTCGTAATTTTGAGACAACATTCAACATTCAAGGCCAGGTGTATCATAAAATGGGATCATTGATGCCAATGCCAAATGAAGATCCAAAATTTCTTCATATCTATTTTATGGGCAATTGTGAGGAACGTGTAACAACTCGATGCCAGTATAATTTCATCGAACAAGCAGAAGAGAGAGCAATTGTATTTTTATTAGAATGATTTCAAATCAAATCACTCAGCCACAGCAACGCGTGGATGGAGTGTGCTAGTCGAATAACTGTATGTAAGTATGTTTGGTGTGGTTGATACGAGGTTTTTTTTCACAGCTTCTCTCTTACTCAACAACTTCAGGGTGACATGTATATGGATGAAAGTTGTGTAGTGTAGAATCTTAGCTGAGGTTGTGTAGTTAAGGTTGAGATCATTTTCAGGTGGAGCGATTTGCGGATTCCTTGCCAGAAATGTTTGTGAATGTTCCCGATTTTAGGTCTCTTTGGTATCAAGATTAACTTTTTTTATAATCCAATAATTATTTATTATTAAGTTTCCAAATTTTGAAACAGAATAGACCTCAAATCAAGAACATTCAGAAACATAAACATATCAAGAGGTCTAAGAAATTGAAGAAATTGATGATGTGTTTCTGAAATGAGAACTACAGTTGAACACTTAAAGGTTGCTGTATAATTCGCCATTGAAAATATGACTGCGCAATCGACTCATCTATAGAGTTTTGATGAATTTCTTTAGAGGAATATATTTTTGTTAATTGCAGATGGTAAAGTGTCGATAAACAAGAAATTTTTGGTTCAACGTGAAAACGAAGGCAGAGAACAAAGAAAAGTTAATATGCCAAGTAAATATAAAGGCAATTGAAGTGTACAAATTAAAGTTGTTTGAGCAAAAGGTTCGGCCCTCGTATAATAATTTTCGTTTCATTCCACCAAATCAAACAAAGGGGCAGAATTAATATTTTGTGGAGTGTACTTGTAATTTTAACATCAAGGTTTTGTATATGTTCATACATATTCCCTTCTAATTAAATTATACCCTTTTTAGGAACAAGGGTTCTGGCAAAGATATTTGAATGTATTTATACAGCGCAGCCTAAGTATTGACCTTGAAAATATGGGGTTGATTGTATAACGAGGGTTTATTATAACCGGGGATGAGAAAACGAATCTGTCATATAAATATTACGATATCAATTACCTCAATATTCACATAAAATTTTGTTCGTTATTATTTAAGAATCAGAATTTTAACTCTACCTATTTCTGGTAAAGGAAGCAATGATGACAAAGGGAAGTAAACAATTAGAAGCACTGAATGCTATAATAAAAAATATTTTCATCAATGTAATTATCACTTTATTCGACTGCAGTGAAAATGACAAGTTTCTCAAAGAATTGAACAAATTAAATTACAAATAAAACACGTTGCAGCTTTACCGAAGACACCTTTATCTCTAAAACTCTTTATTATTCACAGAATGAAACAGCGACATAAAAATACGCTCATTAAAACCCAACATTGGGCGAGGATTTTTTTTTAAGCTGGAAATACGGGCTATGGTGATGAATTTTCAATTTTTACTTAACGCCCAGCGCCGTAAGTGAATGCCAGGTTAATGATGTTTTGTATGGGGGAAATATTAAATAGCTGCCACGCTAATTTACTCTGTTGTATTTCTCCGCTTTGAAAAGATACTGAAGAATTTCACGTTTGAAGCGAGCCAAGGCATAAATTTTTTAAAATAGCGCATGTTGTGAGTAGTAATAACTTTTGTTATTCAATTTACTACCTTAAAATTAATATGAATAGAGCTAGATATCAGGGAACCAAATGGTGAGTAAGTTGATATTTTTTAGCTGTGTGACGTGGTGCGTTATCCTGATATGAAATGGTTTTTTTGGATAAACCATGTCTTTTCTCATGAATTCTTACATCCAGTTGATTCTAAAAATTACAACAATACCCAGTAATCTCTGGTTCTAATTCAAAAAATCCTTTCTATATTCTTTGAAATGCGCCAAAATAATTTTAAGAAACCTAGCAACCTATCTCGGTTTGGAGTCCAAGTACTGGGTTTGCACTACTCATTAGCCTCTTGGGTGGATCCAAAATCAGGATACTAGACCTAAGCCTCATAAATAATCGTAGGATACACAAAATCTCTTGTATTGCCTCAGAAATGTGCAAAATATTGTTGAGAAATAAAACTGCACCTTATTTCAATTTGAAGGCAAAATATCAGGCTTGAACTACTCATTAGCCTCTTGGATTGATCTAAAATAATGATAGTAGACCCAAAGGTCATCTATAGTTATAAAAGGATTAAAAAAAATCATTTCCATATTCTTTAAAATGCGCCGAAACATTGTTGAGAAACTATCTTGCACTGTCTTTCAGGTCGAAGCCAAAATACCGGATTTGCACAGCTCATTCGCCTCTTGGGAGGATCCAAAATTATGATACTAGACCCAAGTCTCATAAATGATCATAGGATACACAAAATCTCTTGTATTGTCTCCAAAATGTGTAAAATGTTGTTGAGAAAGAAAAATGCACCCTATCTCAGTTTGATGCCAAAGTAGCGGGCTTGAACTACTCATTAGCCTCTTGGGTTGATCTAAAATAATGATAGTAGACCCAAAGGTCATCTATAGTTATAAAAGGATTAAAAAAAATCATTTCCATATTCTTTAAAATGCGCCGAAACATTGTTGAGAAACTATCTTGCACTGTCTTTCAGGTCGAAGCCAAAATACCGGATTTGCACAGCTCATTAGCCTCTTGGGAGGATCCAAAATCATGATACTAGACCCAAGTCTCATAAATGATCATAAGATACACAAAATCTCTTGTATTGTCTCCAAAATGTGTAAAATGTTGTTGAGAAAGAAAAATGCACCCTATCTCAGTTTGATGCCAAAGTAGCGGGCTTGAACTACTCATTAGCCTCTTGGGTTGATCTAAAATAATGATAGTAGACCCAAAGGTCATCTATAGTTATAAAAGGATTAAAAAAAATCATTTCCATATTCTTTAAAATGCGCCGAAACATTGTTGAGAAACTATCTTGCACTGTCTTTCAGGTTGAAGCCAAAATACCGGATTTGCACAGCTCATTCGCCTCTTGGGAGGATCCAAAATTATGATACTAGACCCAAGTCTCATAAATGATCATAGGATACACAAAATCTCTTGTATTGTCTCCAAAATGTGTAAAATGTTGTTGAGAAAGAAAAATGCACCCTATCTCAGTTTGATGCCAAAGTAGCGGGCTTGAACTACTAATTAGCCCCTTGGGTGGATCTAACCCAAGGGTCATCAATAGTTATCAAATAATTTTAAAAAAATCCTTCCCATATTGTTTAAAATGCGCGAAAATGGTATTAAGACTCAACTCTGCACCCTATCTAAGTTTGGAGCCCAAGTACAAGCGTCACATTAGCCTCTTGTTTGTATAAAACATTATGATAGAAGACCCAAGTTTCATTTACATATATAAAAAGATTGAAAAGTTCTTACCAAACATAAGCCTCTTATTTTGATCCAAAATAACGATAGGTGGCATACGTCTCACAGTAATAGAAAGATAACAAATTCTATGTAGAAAAACCCCGCAACCAATCTCGGTTTGGATTCATGCGCATCACTCATTATTCTCTTGTTTGAATTCAAAATTATGATAGTAGAACCAGGTCTCATCTACAGTTATAAAAGGACAAAATAATCCTTTGTATCATTTTTAAAAAACGTCAAAATGTTGTTGAGAAACTATCTTGCAGTCTATTTCGATTTGCAGCCAAAAGAACTGCATTTACACTACTGATTAGCCCCATTAGTTAGATTAAAAATTATGATAGTAGACATAAGTCTTATATACAAGACGCACGAAATCTTATATATACTTCATAGAACACTCCATAATATTATTGAGAAAGTCACATACGACATACTCTGGTACATCAATTTGCACATATCTTTCTGTAACCACAATGTTGCTCACTCTGCCTAATGAGATATCTTCTACTATATTGTTGTAGGTTACCGACGATGCTGCACAATCATATCTTCCATTTTTGCTACGGTTTCAGGCAGTAATAATCTTTCTGAATATCCTTCACGTAAATTGCCTGCCCAAGTATTGAAGACTACGACTGCGCTAGTAGAATTAAAAGGGAGTACCTATGAAACAAGATCGTTCCATGGTTGCCGGTGATCATTAACTGGACAAAGATAACCGAGTTAATGGAAGGATATTGACAAACAAACATAAATGAAGAACGTAGTATGGATGTTTAGTCATACAAAGTGGCATGGAGGTGTCAATACCGCGAAAATAAAGATAAAAAATGAGAGATTTTTGGTTGATAAAAATCCCAGTGTCTTTTTAAGAGTTCTCCCCTCGCATTTGAAAAGTTCCAACGCGTTAGATACTTTTATTTTTAAAATTTCCTATTTCGAAACAAGAATTTTCTGATAAGAGTTATTTTCTTAATGATTTGTATGAATAAATCATTCATTGACATCGTATGAGTTACAGAATGCAGCGCCGGTATGTGAAATTTTGTACTGATGGGAATTCGAGCTTGCGAACTTTCTGTCAGGAAACAATCTCAATTATGTTATGCATGTCTCTCAAACGCCATGGAATCTCTTGAATATCTATATATTGAGGGATCAGAGCCACTTTGAACAATTTTGACCGCTAAAAGGACAGTAATTTGTGATGATAAATAGAAGGGATTTCTGAAAGATAAGGACAAAAGGTGAACTGAAATATATAGTAATTCCAGGAAGAAATATTATCTAAGTAATTCTCAAGATCCTCTCATAAAGTTAAACCATTTCGAGGTAGGATTTCAAATGTGGAGAAAATAAAAGTAAGAAGAGAAAAAGTAGAAAGACCAAGCAGAGAAACCAATTAATTAATTTGAAAAAGTGAGGAATATTAACAAATTGCAAAGATCTATGAAATTTTAGTGATTATTTTTTTCACGGAACCAACTACAAGACTTACGAGGATATATTCAAAAATTCTTAGCCTACTATAGAACCAAACAAACTTTTTTTCAGTTGAGGAAAGAGATGATAGTCGGACGGAGCCAATTCTGGTGAATAAGAGGGGTGTTCTAGTAATTCAAACCATAAATCACGAATTTTTTGCTTGTCAACATGAGATTTGTATGCAGGAGCGTTTTCCTGAAGAAATAAAACACCTTTGAATAGCTTTCCGCGTCTTTTCTCTTTCATTCTTTTCCCGTCGAGTAGTCAGTAATGTCGAATAGTAATCTTCAGTTATTTTTCTACCCTTGGCAATTCCAAAAAACTGAAGCAAAAACTTTTCCAGTAGATTTTTGGACACGAAACTTCTTAGATCTTGAAGAACCAGAGGGTCGCCTTTCCATCGATTCTTGCTTTGCTTCTGGATCGTAGAAATGTACCCAAGTCTCATCCATAGTAACAATTCGGTTTAAGAAGTCTACATCGTTTTTAAATAGAGCACAGATCGAACGGGATGCTTCTACCATTGCACGCTTTTGGTCAACATTTAAACATTTGGGGATCCATTTTGCAGCAATTTTTCAGCAATTTGTCGGTCTGATAAAATCATGTCATGAACTGCATTGATATTTTCGGGGACTGATACAGAAACTGGCCTTCCCGATCGGTCATCATCTTCAATGGAAATTTTACCTCTTTTGAAGCTTGCAGTCCGATTTTTCACGGTCGAATACGAAAGACATTGTCATTATACATTTATTCAAATATTGAGTATCAAATGATTATTAAAAAGCAGCATTCTATTACGTGAGCTGACGTTTTCTAAATCTAAAATAATTTCATTTGGGTTCTGGCTCGTTACTGTTATTTTCTTTGTTGCTCAAGTCTAAGTGCTTCATTTTTCTATTGTTCTTAGTTTGTCTAAAATGGTTGAGTGATCGGATGACAAATCCAGATATAAGTGTGATCAAATTATTTGGAATACTTTTTGTGACACAAAGTCTGGCATTTTATTTGGGTCTGTGGGCCGGTATGTTGATTCTCCATTGAAGTACGAATTTATGTTATTGTTTGCTATGGTCCTATCAATTTATGAAGTTCAAAATCAATTTAGTTGAGAGAACACCCAGTTGGTGTAATGAACATCACGTAACTATATGTACTGGGATCTTCACGACGAGCTGAATCGATATGTATTGGAAAAGTTTTAAGACTAGTGTTCTGAAAATTTGCGTGCACTGGTTTTCCAAAATTTCAATTTTCTGAAACTTCTGGTTTTACCGGAAGTGGACCCAAACTTCGTTACTTTAAACGAAATGCTATGGTTTTTATTAAATTTTTGTAATCTACGAAAAATTTCAATACAACTTTATATAAAGCGTCGTATGCCTAACGTCCACCATTTTTTAATTATTTTATATTTTCGAAATTTTTGGACGCATGCAGCACTCCACTAAAAAAAATAAAATTTCTAAGTTTAAGTAAGTCAGATCTAATATTTCTGGGATTTGGACAAATAACACTTACACAATCTGTGAAAACCTTGACAAAAATTTATACAGGATGTTCAGAAAATGGTGCCAAATTTCACTATCTAAAAAACTTCGAAAACTCAATTTTTTCAAATGGCAACCCCCACAAAATTGTTTATCATGTCCCGTTTAGGATTTATTAATGAAGATTATTTCAATTTGCTGGTAATATACGTGACGAAATGTGATAAGACTATTATGCCACGCTTAACTGTCAAGATATTTTCATTGTTTGTTTGTTAATATGTTAGCTGTTATTTTTTTTATCGCTCCAGACAACCATGAAGATTTCAGTTTTTTCAAGCTTCTACAAAAACCGTTCATTTGAGATTTATGAATTTACTAACGAAGTTTCTTTAATTTAAAGCGTAGAATCCAATGGTAAAGAGAAAAATGGGGTTTACTCTTGAAAAAATTTACTATTTGAAAAGTTTTCGAAGGTTTTAGATAGCAAAATTCGCAGATTTCACAGATTTTGGAAGCTGTAAGTATTGTTTGTCCAAATCCCAAAAATATTAGACCTGACTCACTTAAACCTGGAAATATAATTTTTTTAGTAGAGAGCTGCATGTGTCCAAAAATTTAGAAAATGGGAAATAATTAAAAAATGGTGGACTTTAGGCATACTATGCCTTATATAAAATTGTATGGAAATTTTGCGTTGATTCTAAAAATTTAATGAAAACATAGTATTCCGTTTAAAATAACGAAGTTTGGGTCCACTTCCGGTATAACCGAAAGTTTCAGAAAACTGAAATTATTTTATCTGCAACGAGCATTTCGGAAAACCCATTCAAGCAAATTTTCAGAACATTAGTCCCAGTACTTGCAGCTCGTCGTGAAGGACCCTGTACATATACCTAATTACGAGTTATCCAGCTGCAACAAATCAGCTTATTCACCCAGTATCAAAAGAGTTTTGCTAAATTAAATAAATGCAGTACGAACAATTCAAAAATTTAAATTTTTCTTTTAATTAAAAATTTTACTAAAAATCTACTGATTTGACACAAATTTCGATGTGATTCATATGTTTTTGGTAACTTTTTAGTCACTTGATGAAAGGCCTCAACCGTTTCTACTTTAGAGAATCTGAAATCATAAATGAATCACAGCATGAGTCTTTTTCTTGAAAGTTAAAGCATTATTTACCAATTTTATTACTTAATAATAGATATTGAATTCATTCTAACGCTTATGAACCTCTTTAATGTATAAACATCAAAGGAACAAAAGTTTTTGAACCAATTATTGTAACAGTAGAGTAATGGAACGTGTTTATAACAAACCAAAAATTTTATGAAGCATTTATATGACAAAATATCGGATCAATCTTTGGTTAATGTGATACTATTGTAGTTTTTAGAATGGTAAACATTGAAAAGCACTTAGTTTCGAATGACTCGCCCGCTGTGAAACCGTTGGAATAGATTAACCTTTCAGATTAGACACTATCAAACATGGAACGGTGATAGAATTTTCATAGAAGAAGAAAAATGAATTGGTGAAATAGGGTGTAAACAAAAATCAAATATCGCACACAAAATCATTATTGTCGTTTATACATGCTTACATCATGACGGAGTATTGAGAAATGTGTTTTGGACGTAAAACGAAAACATCCAACGGTGTTTAACATTATTTTACAATGTTTGAATTTTTAAAAAGGTCTTGAAACCATGATCTAGCTAGTCTTCTAGTGGCTGGACAATTTTTGTACATCACCTCTATTAGGTTGTTTCCGCATTCAATGGTACGTTCATTATCTGACGTTGTGACTTGTAAGACTTAATTCTTAATGAAAAGAATATTCAAATCATAGTGAAGTGTCTGTAGACTTACGTACCGTGGTGCATTTATCGACAACATACTTTAGATTGAAATCTTTGAATCGTTTACGTGAGATTTTTAAATTATGGTAACAGAAGTCTACAATTGGTCATCAGATCTGTTGAATTGTCGCTCATGTTAACGTTTTTCTCTGTCAGTTTTTTTCAGAAAATTATTTTCCAAATACAAAACGTTTTTAAATCATGTTTTATATCATTCAATTATTATTCAAACATTTCCCTGTAATTACTTCACAGTAGAAAATTTTCCTTTGTGATTTATTTCGCAATTTACAGTCGGGATTCAGAACCGTTGTGTGAAAAAGCTTGGATTAAGCATTTAGTTATATTTTCGTTGGGGCTTTCTGAAGTGCCTGATGCTTTTAAAGTTACATGGGGCCTGTTTACAATTCGCTTTCTTAAATATTGTCTATTCAATCCTCACAAAAAAAATCTAAAGGTACGGAGGTTTGAAGACTCACTTTTCGTAATTCAGAGATGAATTAACAAACTCATTTCTGATAACCAAGATTGTATCATAAGGTATAGAACGATAATATCCAGCTTTTTTGGTAAAAATATTATTTTGTAAGAGTGGAGATGCTCATCTTCATTTGAAGGCACTTTCCACTAAACAAGCCTTCAAATTTTTGCAAGAAAAGATGTCATAGATTGATTTCAATTGACAAATAATTGTGCATTATTTTCGCATTGTACAGCATTGAGCCTTTTGCTGTTTGAATATTCACTTGAATTGTGTCGCATACACGTACCCCGGCAGGGAAGGGCATATCAGGGATGCGACTTAATAAGGGCATAATAAATTGTTTTAGAGGTTGATAAGTTTAGTTCCTTAGCGTAAAACAGCGGCGATATTTACCTCCTATTTGAAAGAATTGTCCACAACAAGCGAGGGCACTGGACATGTCCTATGAATTACCATGATATCAGAGTTGCTCCTAGAGAAACTAATATCGTCCTGTAAGAAACATATTTTACCGATGATGTCTAAATAGGCAATGTCGTTGGTAAATGGAAGAAACAAAATAAATCTACCATTAAAAGCTGAATTCTGTGAGGTATGACTTAAATCATGCGAGAGGTGTTCTCCTGAAACCGTAGTACCAATCTGTTGATCAAAATACTGCTCCTGGTGTGAAGTGATAGTTGTTTGGGCTGGAGTAAACATAATTTGTGCCTTCGTTATTTAGAAATCTGTGATAAAAGCTTAAGCTCATCATTTAAATTTGATTATGCCTAAAGTTTGTTTTGTTTTTGAAAGTCTAGAGGTTTAGAAGTATGTGATGTTATGTCTAATTGTGCAAAAGATCGATTCAATTTGTATGAAAATCTAGTAGTTATATTACTTATCCATTCGAAGAGTATTACGGAAAATTCACCGATGATGAACTGATTTTTTATACCTATTATTCCACTCTTAATAAAGAACGATTATGATCTAAATTATCTGTTATTTTTCAAGAAATTATTGAAAGGCTTGTTTTCTAGACAACCATCTTGTAGATACACTAAAGGAGACTAAATTATTGGACACTAGAAACAACTTCCATAACAACGTCAGAATCCGATGTTTTTCGACGTTAAATCGAATTAATGACCAAAATTCGTTTAACAGCTGTTGCCACTAAAAAAGGTTTACATCCGAAAAAAACAATTATGATGATGATATTATTACAGAATTTACAAAATAAAATAAACCTAGGATAGACTTAATTTATAAGAGTGAAAAATTTATGAATTAGAAAGACTACAATTTGTTCCTAAGATTATTACTGGGAATCAGATCGAGTTAAACCATGTCGAGCCTTGAAACAATTTGAAACTCAGATTTTTGGTTCCTTGTCATATATGGAATATTCAGTTTCAAGAGTTAAGGGTGATACACTAGATATGATGCTATGAAGTGCCGTGGCATCAGGGCTGCTCCAAGAGAAACTAGTATCGTTCGCAAAGAGACATATTTTGCCGCTAATATCTAGATAGGAAATTACTTACTTGCAAGAAAACATCGTTGTATCAACCCTTACAAGATGATATCTGTTGGTAACATTTGACTCAAACCATGCAAGAGGTGTTTCCCTGAAACCTTGGTACTGCAATTTATGAATTGAAATATTTTTTCGCAGGTTCCTTAGCGGAGATATTCTTCTCTCTCCAATAGATTTTTTTCCTACAATTTTCCCCGAATTGAGTGCTGTAAGTCCTCACCTTATGGACTTCTCATGATGTGGCCAATGTTTCTTCTCCTTCACCTTCATGAAGGATGTCTACATGCTATTCCATCCTTCTCAGAACATCTATATTGGTTACATGATCTATCCTTAATATTCTCATCATCCTATGGTAGGTCCATATCTCGAAAGTTTTTAGTTTTTGCTCTCAATATGCATTGATGATCCAAATTTCAACACCATCAAGAGGAGTAGGAATACATGACACTTGAGCATCCGTGTTCTCAGCTATAATCTCAGATCACCACTATAGGGAAGCTACTTGATCTTGATAAATGATGTACGAGTTTTCTCGATTCGAATCCTTATTTATGAAACAGTAGCAGTCAACACTTTTACCTAGGTAGTAATATCTTTTGACTCTTTCTAGTACTTCGCCTTCCACATACAGTTGTTTGTTGGGCGTTTCAGATTTGTTAGTCTCCTTAACGTTAAGTATCAGAACATATTCTCGACTAGCTTTGGCCACATTATTTAACATGTTTGGTAGATTATGCAGTAGAGTGTCATTAACGTGAAGCTTTGGTGGAGATTTCCTCTGAGTAGACGTTGAAAATAAGTAGAAGAAAATACACTCACTCAATTTTCACTGTATGCGTCAGTTTGGACTGAATATGAACAGATGCAGCTCGGTTCAAGTACAGTTTTGTTCTATTTGTGTCACAATTTTCCGTTCCAGGACTTATATGAATTGTTTATGTCACACTCAAATGCTTGATTATAATCAATAAAACAGATTGGAACGAACTTTATTATAAAAGTCATAATTGAAGTTTCAAATAATTCAAATCACAAGTTTCAAGCGAATTGAAATGTGTTTTTCTTTTTTCAATCAATTTTTCGTGATTTATTTAGAAAAATGAACTACAGCTTTATGTATTAATCAAGTTACTAGATATGAAACTTTTACGTCAACTTTCCGTCAGGTTCTCGCTGAAAATACAATCGGTTAACCTTGTTAAATAAACTTTAATAATAAATGTCGACCTAATTTATTTCTAGAATTCATAATGCAAATTCAACATGATATTGCCCTAAACATATTTGACAGTTTTATTAAGTGTTCCTTTGATTTGATTCTACTTCCAATTCGCCTAATAAATTTTTCTATTCACACCAAAAAATATACTTTGTCAATACATGGTAAGTTAATGTATAACTGATTTATAGTATGTATTTTAATACCTACTATTCAATATCGACTTTAACAATAGTTTATAATAGTTTAACATTGGTCCTACGATTCCCAACATCCTTTGTAATCGTTTGAAGTAACCTGATTAGAACCACCATTTCGGCTTCTTGTATATTCCTTACGCCACCATGATAAATAGTATGACTTCATCATAGGAAATTAAAAAGTTCGTGATGAACAATATAGACACTTAGAGTAGGATCTGCATAGTTCTAACATTGAAATTTCTCTAAAATTTAGACCAAGTGGTGTATGGTTCACCGTTTCTTAGCATAAACTAAAAACGAATACCCTGAACCACTACAGTACTCTAGCAAAAATCTTTCCCGTCACTCTATTTACCGAAACAAATACTTTTTACTTGGAAACTTGGAAATGGAAAAATACAATTACAAATAGTTTTGCACTTTGTTCATAGATAACAGCTTTTTGATCCCAAAGATAAATCCATTCCGAAGGAAACATTCCCATCTTGCTTCAATATTCATAGATTCAACGTTGGAACGAATGGATTGCTAGCCAGTGAAAACACTATGAGAAATATACAAATACGGCAGAATAGATTATTACAGATAGCTTTCCATTGTTTTGTTCATTCATGCGAGCTTTTTGACCCCAAAGATAGAAATCGTTTTCCAAAGAAACATTTCGGCGTTGAAATGAATGGATTGGGCAAAACTTTGAGAAAGATACAAATACGACACAACAAATTGTTACTGTTAGCTTTTCACTGTTTTTGTTCATGCATGCGAGCTTTTTGACCCCAAAGATGAAAGGTTTCCCAAAGAAACATACATAGATTCTTCGTTGGAATGAATGGATTAATGGATAAGGGCAAAACATTGAGAAAGAATAAAATACGACAAAAGAAATTGTTACAGATAGCTTTCCTCTATTTTTGTTCATGACCGAGAGCTTCTTGACCCCAAATACGAAAGCGTCTCCCAAATAAACATTCCAAACTTGCTTCAAGATACTTAGTTTCATCGTTTGAATGAATGTATTGCTAGCTACGGGCAAAACTTTGAGAAAAAATCAAATACGGTACAAAAAATTGTTACAGACAGCTTTCCACTATTTGTGTTCATGGCCGGGAGCTTTTTGAATCCAAATATGAGAGCCTCTCCCAATGAAACATTCCAAACTTGCTTCAAGATATTTAGATTCATCGTTGGAATGAGTGTATTGCTAGCTACGGGCAAAACTTTGAGAAAGAATCAAATGCGGCACAAAAAATTGTTACAGATAGTTTTCCACTATTTTTGTTCATGGCCGAGAGCTTTTTGAATCCAAATATGAAAGTCTCTACCAAATAAACATTCCAAACTTGCTTCACGATATTTAGATTCATCGTTGGAAGGAATATATTGCTATCTACGGGCAAAACTTTTAGAAAGAATCAAATGCGGCACAAAAAATTGTTACAGATAGTTTTCTACTATTTTTGTTCATGGCCGAGAGCTTTTTGAATCCAAATATGAAAGACTCTACCAAAGAAACATTCCAAACTCGCTTCAAGATACTTAGTTTCATCGTTTGAATGAATGTATTGCTAGCTACGGGCAAAACTTTGAGAAAGAATCAAATGCGGCACAAAAAATTGTTACAGATAGTTTTCCACTATTTTTGTTCATGGCCGAGAGCTTTTTGAATCCAAATATGAGAGGCTCTCCCATTGAAACATTCCAAACTTGCTTCAAGATATTTAGATTCATCGTTGGAATGAGTGTATTGCTAGCTACGGGCAAAACTTTGAGAAAAAATCAAATACGGCACAAAAAATTGTTACAGACAGCTTTCCACTATTTGTGTTCATGGCCGGGAGCTTTTTGAATCCAAATATGAGAGCCTCTCCCAATGAAACATTCCAAACTTGCTTCAAGATATTTAGATTCATCGTTGGAATGAGTGTATTGCTAGCTACGGGCAAAACTTTGAGAAAGAATCAAATGCGGCACAAAAAATTGTTACAGATAGTTTTCCACTATTTTTGTTCATGGCCGAGAGCTTTTTTATTCCAAATATGAGAGCCTCTCCCAATGAAACATTCCAAACTTGCTTCAAGATACTTAGATTCATCGTTGGAATGAGTGTATTGCTAGCTACGGGCAAAACTTTCAGAAAGAATCAAATACGGCACAAAAAATTGTTACAGATAGCTTTCCACTTTTTTCGTCCATGGATTAGAGCTTTTTGATTTTGATACCAAAGATAGAAGCTTTTTCGAAGGAAATAGTCAAAACTTGCCTTAAGATTTAAAGATTACATTTTGCTTCTTTATATTGTTTTAGAAAAATAATTCACCCTACTTACCCGAATTGTGAAGATTATTGATTGTAAAGTTAAACTTCCGCAAAATTCTTTTATTTCATTGATACAATTATCTATTATTAATCGAATAAAAGCAAAAACACTGCTATTTCAAGTGTGAAGGCAATTAATTATTATATAAAACACTTTCGAAATCTAATGATCCAATGAAAAGTTCTTGAAATAGAATGAAATTCAGTTTACGAACAATTTTCATTTATCTTGGAATCGTGGCTTTCATTATATAAACTGGAAAAGTTGGAAGTTTCCACGAAAGTTTCGGTGTCAGTCTTAGTGTTAGTCAATTCTTGACCACGATACACCGCGAACTACGCATATAGAATTTGCGGATTGATCCCCTTCTTGTTCTTGTTTGTTCCTTATTGTTCCAATTTCAGGAGTTGCGACAACAGTTTAAGGGAGTTTGAAAAGTTTTTATTAGCAAAGAAAATTATATTCAGTAGTTAGTTGATAGAGTTTATCAACTAATGCTTTCAATAATAAACAACTACATCGTAATTTTGTGATTATAATTAGCTTGTTCCATCAATATTTTCCAGTTTATTGGTCGATCCTCATCGTATATCAAATCTTAATTCCATACTCAAACATTTTTTGAGAAATGGAAACTAAACGAATGTAAACATGAGGGCTTGCTGTACAAACTAAAAGCTAAAATGCCGCAAGATCTTTACCTTATACTAAAGTCTGTTTTAACTGATAGGTTCGTGTTAATTATCAAGATGAATATTCATCGCTACATCTTATAACATCTGCTGTGCCCCAGGTTAGTGTGATAATCCGCGAACCGTACCTGATCTCCCTATAACTGCCCACACAACAGTTGTTACATACGTCGATGACACTGCAAAACCCTCATCCCATATCGAACCAGTCAAGGCCTCAACATATCTACAAAAAAACATGAACCTAATCTAATATTGGCTAAATAGATGGCGCTTGTTTATCCATGTAACCCTGTCCTTCAACAAAACTCTATGACCAATATTTACCGCAAGCAGATGACGTTAAATACTATGGAATACATCTAGATCAAAGGCTTTGGTGGCAAACGACGTGATACATAGGAAGCTAAAAGTTCCTGTAGTCAGAGAAGAGGTCATGAGATACAGTGCAATTGGAACGAACCATCTTAAGGACAATCTATTTGACAATAGCCAGGACTACATTCTCATTCATTGCCTTATCATAAATCAATTGATGACACTTCAAACTACTGGCTTAGATTCTGCAACCATGAATGCCGTCTTCTCCCTAGTCTCTTCTTACTATTTAACATGTCTTATTATGTTGCCAAAATACACTAGTTTCCGTTATTTTTACTGTAAAGACGACTTCCTTCTCTTTTTCTCAATATATTTTCAAAATACGCCGATATATCCACATTTAGAAAGATTCCAGTTTATTAAAAATAGCCTCGGTTTTGGTTCAATCCTCTACTCCATAGAACAAAACAGAAAATATTCAGCACCTGACTAGTCTCTATTTTAGTTGTGAAGAAATATCTTTGCTGGTATATAGTTTCTTCATGTTGTTAAACGTAGCTCGAGCTGTGTACTGTGTTTTCGAGGTAAGTATACGTTTCATCATATCTGTTTTTGATATATTCTTCACTTCTTCATTCTTATTTACTATAACTACTATGTCGTTGGTATTTCTAATGTTGTTAATTGCTTGTCCTTTGATTTTGATGCTATCTGATAGTTTTTCTCAAAATATTTCTTCGGAGTAAATGTTGAATGTTGAACATTTATTTTTGCAGTTTGACTTCAGTACGTATTAGCGATATCTTTTTCGTCAATGCCAGTGTTTCTAAGAAGCTCGATAAGTTTTTTGTCTTTGACATTATCGAAAGTCTTTGTTCATATCTTTGCATCTTTAGATGAGAATCTGTGGGCTAAAGATGGCTTCTCTTGTATCTAGTGCACTGCGAAAGCCAATTCTTCTTTATATGATTAATCAGGCTTATTAAATACAGTGCTGGTTTTTCAGAGATGGCGATAAAAGTTGAATAATTTTCTTTTTCACCCTATATTTTGCCGTGCTGTAAAGATTTTATGGCTGCCTCTATCTTAGATCTTAGAATTGAACGCACAGAGACGTAATCATCGTTAAGGTCTTCACTTGTACGTCCATCATCAACAAGTTGTTTTCTCTAAGTCTTACATACTCTGAGCTTTCGGATAATAAGGTTTCCATCGGCGTCCAACAAGTCTAAATGTAGGTCATTTGGTCTCATGTCAGTGGTCAAATCCCTAACCTTCTCATATATGTTATGGGAGTAGTAAATTCTTTTACATTGTTAGATTTAGTTGCAGTGCATCGACAACCAGTTTTGCTTCGTCGCTCTCATTTTTCTCCTCATGTTATTATGAATTTCTTGGTATTTCATTTGATCATACGTATTTTCGTACTTCCTTCTTTCTAGCTAGGACTAAACCGTATAAATACACTTAAACTAAAACATTAATAAATCAATTACATTCATGTTTGTATCCAGATTCTAACTGATTTCAAAACCTTTAAGATATTAATAAAAACATGTATACATTGTCCAGGGAATTTAGGAAGAATCGCTTAGTTTTCCACGATATGTATGAAACTTTGTATTTCGATGGTGGAAAGTGTGTACAACGACATATATTTATCCGTGGTCTGAAATAATTGTTTGTCATTGTCAAAAACATGTCTATATGTCGAAGTTTAAGGCAATTTCTAATTTTTTGCTTATAGCTCCGTTATTGGTGACTTTACATAAAAAAAGTTGATTCATTTTTTTATTGTCATTAAAAGACCTATAAAAGTAGACGCTGCACGTTGAAAAATATTAATTAGTTCATGAGATAAACGAAAATAGCAATGACTATTGTTGTTTCTAGATAAACAATTATAAAGGAGTTTAGGTATTGTCATTGCGTCTTGTAATTGTGCCAAAATTCTATCGAAAAATGGCATGTGCAAAAGCTGGATATTGGACGTTTAATGATTCATGACTTATGACCTTATAAACAAATTGACAACAATAACAAAAAATATGGTCTATGCGTTGAATGTGGTTGTGCTGATTTTTTGATGAGTAGATTTCATTATTTTATGTAGGAAGTCGCCGTTCATTTTAAAAAATGGAATTTTGCAATCAAGGGCATTTTTTTTCTTAACACCCGAAAGCTACGTTTTAAATACATATCTGTGATCAATAAGGTTCTCATATTGAGTAGTTTTTAGCTATGCAAATCGTAGCGAGATATCAAATTAAAGATCCTTTCATCCTTTCAAAATCATCCTTTCATCGCAATTAGTCCCCGAGAAATGTACACAGTTGTATACAGTTAATTTTTCACTTTCCCGGTCTGTATCTCCGTGGTTTTTCAACGAAACTCAAATTTTCTTTTTTTAAATGAAAGCTATTTTTATGCACTTTCAGTTTACGTATCAAAAAACAAAAAGTTATGAAAACAAGACGTATCCGCACGAGATTTCATTTTACAACTAAAGGGATTTCGAAAAATAATTCCCTTGCTTGCAATGCAAAATTCCATTTTTTTCTAAATAAACGTCGACTTACTAGTTTTTTGTTACGTGCAGCGTCTACTTTTATAGGTCTTTTAATGACAAGAAAAACATTATTTAACTTTTTTCATGTAAAGTCACCAGCAACGAAGCTATAAGCAAAAAATGAGAAATTGCCTTAAACTTCGACACATAAACGTGTTTTTGACAATAACTTTCAGACCACAGATAAAGATATGTCGTTGTACATACTTTCCACCACCGAAATACAAAGTTTCACACATATCGTGGAAAACTAAACAAAATGATGATTTTTGACCCATAATCTCTACGGAATCTAATCACGAAACTAATTTAAACTATTTATTAGAGCACATATCTCAAAATTCGAAGGTATATTTCGAAATTACACCACAAAAAATTAATTAGAATCTTGATGATGATTTTTTGGATACGAAACAAATATTCCAATTAATTTTATTACACGAGAGCAGCTCGTAATAAAAGAATAATATCCATCGATGATCCGATTCTTGTGTTTAGAAAAAAAACACGCAACTAAATCAAAGAGCCTTTGTATGACTCTCCTCTATCTATGGCGACTGTGGAAAATTTATTTAACGAGTTTCAACGTGGTCGAACGTTGGTTTTTGTTGAGCCGCCTCCAGGTGCCCTACAGATGACAAAAATACATGATCTAATCCAGACCGCCGATTGCTGAGACAAAAGATACTGTGGCTCTTATCCTACATGAAATTTTAGGTATCGAAAAGCTGTCGGATCAATTTGTACCACGTTTATTCCCTCCGGAAAACAATTTTAACCGTGAGACTGCTTCAAAGCAGTAATTGAGCAAGTTCTGTGTATGAACCCACTGGTACCCACCAAAGACACCAAGGAACAATCAAAATTGTGTATATCACCGGGCGAACGTGTTTCAAAGAAAGGAAAGATTGTCCTATAAGCCACGTTTTCTGGGACTCACAATTGACAACCTGGAGAAAGTGTACTATGCCCAATTATTAGACCGATTCGATGCCAAATTGAATGAAATACAGTGGAGTAGATAGTAATGATAACAATCTCAACGTCGTCGAATGTTGGATTTTGATGAG
The DNA here is from genome assembly GCF_026230105.1 of Diorhabda sublineata. Classification (NCBI taxonomy): domain Eukaryota; kingdom Metazoa; phylum Arthropoda; class Insecta; order Coleoptera; family Chrysomelidae; genus Diorhabda; species Diorhabda sublineata. The sequence goes on along the minus strand of NC_079474.1, from coordinate 4,790,379 downwards.
ACACCTCCACTTCCACCATGAAATTTCAGGCATCAAAAAACTGTCGTAACAATGGGTACCACGTATATCAGCTCTCTTGCTTCCTTTTCATTTATTATACGATTAAAAAATGAAACTAGTCTTTGTAGAAATCATCATCATCATCATCAGCATCATCACCAACATTGGACTCCACTTGACAAAGCTGTCTTACAATCCACCGATATGGGATTCACAAGGTGTGATCTACGTAGACTATCTGAAGAAGGTTCATTTGTGATAGTCCGGATTATTGGGCTGATTCGACGCTGTCGAGATATTGCCCCGTGTAACTTCTTTATGCTTTCAAAATAAAAGAAAGACACTTATCGTGCATTAATTTGAACCGAATGAGGAAGTCATCGCCACTACGAAGAAGAAGGAAGCTGGAGTATCACTGGGACAAGAGTATTCTACTAGAAGGAAGCTATGTTGGAATATAAATTACCACTTTCCCAAAATTTTCTTTTGTATATCAAGTTTTCAACAGATCACCAACTACTATTTAATACATTCTGATTAAATCTTCGACATTAACTCTATGCATAACGTGCCAATCTGAAACGAATAAAACTAAATAGAGAATGGTTAACCAATTCTTTTGTCTCTCTTCATCTTTATCTTTAATAATAAATTGAGACAACAGAGAAGTGTTTTGACATCCCTTTGAATGGGGGTACAAAAAAATACTTGCATCTTGATTTTGTTAATCTGGAACTGCGCGCTTGCTAGATACAAAAATAAATTAGTGAATTCTGGTAAATCTAATCTACATAATCAGATATTTTGCTCTAATTTAGAAACCGAGATGGAATACCACCAATCGTGTTGGAAAAATGTAGAATTGGACTAACAAGTCTGCTATACAAACTCTTCCCCTTACAATATTTTATAAAAGAGCTTTCTCCCCCGCAGATTGGAAACTTGATTGGTTTCAGTCCATATTAAAAAAGAAAAAGAAGGTTCTCAACAACTACTATGGAGAAATATGCCGAGCAACCTTCCAAATAGATTAAGATCGGTTTGTCATCCTCACTTGTCAACTGGTTTAGTAGCTTCCTCAAAGACCAATCTATCCAGGTCAACGCTGGTGTTTCCCAGAGATGTATTTTGTTCACAGGCACAACAGATCACCACCATCATCACCGATCTTGAAAATATTATGGAGGGGGTGGAAGCTCACAAATAAAGCTCGCACCACGGCTCAGGATTTACTCCTGTCTGGATATGAAATATCCGCAAATTAGCTTGTCATATGTTGAAGTTGGAAGCAATATGTCCTGGCATAGTCACAAGGCTGAATTGGCTAAGGCACTTTACAAAAACTTGGAGCTCTCTTTGAGACCAAAGACTATGAAGTCGCCACTGCTTCCAATCCTCCACAAGGTTCCGATTCGTTCATCTTTGGAGTATTTTACACATACCCTAAGGATTCTCGGCTCAATACAGAAGTAATTCGTGTTACATGCGATGCAGGGTTGGCTACAGACTCGGGCAGCTTAAGAGGAATGAGAAAGGTCACTGACCTGACTCTATTTTACTGATACCATCACGGCAGATGCCTCTTCCAAGCTGTCCAGCATAATCCCGCCTAGATCAATATCCGCAAGATCTACTCTACAGGCAGACATGGCACAAGAACACCAAATTATCGGGACTCCTTTCTTTGGAGAAAGGCAAGCCCACGGAATCATCTAATAGATCAATATCCATGATATCTTCATACTGCAGGAAGACTCGACATACTCTACTGCAGGCTTTGTCCTCAGTCTTTGACAATTGTGTAAAATTAAAATTCAATCTAATCGCCCAAATTAAGGCAAAATTGTTGCGAAACACAAAAAAATACGGGTAAAACTAATGAAAGCGTGTTAAACATTATTATTAGCAAAGTCGTTTATGTAAAGGGAAACGTTCAACAGGAAATAACCCATGAAATAATTCTGACATTCATATCGCAAAGTACTGTAAATAAAAAAGAAAGACACGTCAAAGAAAAGTGTTTGTCAAGAAAAACGAATATTAATGGACAAGCTGTTGGATGAATGTTCTATTTGTTGTGCAAGAAAATAATCTAACAAGTAGGTATTTAATGATGTTGAAATTCGGGTCTTGAAAGAAAATGTGAGAAATTAATAGACCGCTTTCTTTGTACTGGGTCAGTGGTATCTGAAAATCGCAAAACAACAATAGTATATTATTTGTCGAGCGGTAATGTAGGTCATAACATACGCAGATCAAATTTACAGAGAGAGCCCCAGGTGAGTGCTGTAATTCATCGAGTGATTAATGACCATTACCGCAAGTTGTAAATTTCGTTCTGAAAAAGATGAATTTGAATAGTGAAGATGAATTATTCTAGATCAAAGACAAGCCATTGAGTCATGAGTCATGAGAAATTGAAACCTCAATTTTCAAAGCATTTTTGTGAATGAAGTTCTTTTCTTGTACTTGTTTCTTAATATATATAGTATATCCATAATGTAGGGTATTTCTTATACATTCGAGGGAGTTTTAATTTTTTTAGAGATTTTAAATACTTGACCATTATGAACGAAAAAAGGAAATTACTCAAACAGGCTTCTGAAGCTATGCAAAAAAATCATTAGACGTGCTAAAATGAAAATCTAACAGCAATAACGCCAACAGTAACCTATGGAGGAGAAACGATGATTCTGACAAAAGCTGATGAAGAAAAACTTAACACCTTCGAAAGAAAAATGATAAGAAGAATATATGGGCCAAAAAAGTTAGTTGACGGATTATATAGAATCCTAATGAACGCTGAAATTAGAGAAATGTTAAATAGGGTACATAAAACGGATGAAAAATAATAGTGAAGTTGAAAAAATAACAGAATGGAAACCCTTAGGAAACCGGCTCAAAAGATGACCAAAAAGCCAATGCGAAAGTCAAGTAACAAGTGATCTGAACAAAATGGAAGTCCGCGAATGGAGGAGTAATACCCAGGACAGGAAAAATGGAGAAAAACAGCGGCAAAAACCAAAATATACAACGAAATTTAGTTTAAGAAAGAAAATTGTTAAAACGTGGATTGACTAACCACAATAAATGAGACAAAGAGCTCTTGATTGAGCGGTTACTATTCCTATTGAAATGTACAACCGAATATATATAAGTTACATTTCTATTTCTACCACCAGCAGCGCTAGTTCGATCGTAGTTCCAAGCATGCGCGGCAGTTACTCGAGCAAAAGAAATGTACGCCATTCTCAGACCGCTGCTGCTGACGTGTTCTTCGTAGTACTTCTTCATGATGTTAGCCTTAATTAAAAATGCTGCTTCATATGAACTCAAATTTGCGATTCGTTTTCTAAATGTAAAGAAAGTTAAATTCATCCGTGAGATTTACGGACAAAATGCTGGGAGTGCAATGAAAAGTGTGATCAAGGATGGAGTAATTTCCATATCGACAAGTTACTTTCGCCCTACTCGGCGTACAATGAGGCGAATAAAATATGGCAAAATTTCTTCTTTCCTTTCTTTAATAAAGGATGAGAAGATTCAGTTCACTCCTGGTGACTTAAACGGTTAAAACATGTCCTTAACCTATTTTATTAGCTTGCTGCTGCACACGTGCCTAGTCATTGCCGCAGATTGCCTCGTAGCTTCACTGAATTTCTCCTTTTTGGTTTCTTAAGCCGAACAACCGCTATTCCCGGAAAGTTAGTTTTTAGCAACAGCCGTACTCCGTCCTCCTCGCCCTTCGTGAAGCTGCCACATAGCTTTCTCTGATATTACTTTTGCCATTATCTTATGCCGCTTTGCTTTTCTAATTTCCTTATTTTAGACAGTTAGTTTCCTATTCAAGGTACACCAGTCGCTGAAATACTTTGCTCTATTGAAGAAATGTCTTTGCTCAGAACTTAAATTGGACAAATGGTCTAAGATCTTTCTCCAAATCCAGTTGGTCCATTCTGAACTGGATGAGCGTCAAGTTATACTGTACATTGGTATTATATGTTTCTTGGATCTTTACGGAGTTCTGGCTCAGTGTTTTTTCTATGATAAATTGCGACCTCTCACTATGAACGGGACCAAAAAGACTTTTACCGGAATACGTCTTGTTCGTTAACGATGATGACGAGATAAAAATACCTTCTATGTAGAAGGCATACAAAAACTTATACCAGACTAAGGAAAGTGCCTTCAAAATTTCGTAAGCTATGTTAAAATAAGTTTATCGGTTGTAGCTTCTGGTACAATAAATATTTTTTTAGACGACACCATCTGAAAGTTGTTCGTTTTGAGTGTTCCATGTCGTGAAAGTGGCAGTTCCGTACTGCAAAACACTTTCGGGACGCTCTGGAGTAGACAACTTTAACTTCCTTAAATGTGACTCTAGCAACTTCAATGTTGACAATTGACAGTTTCACTTCGATGATTTTGCATAGCTTTCTTCCACCACAAATACGAATCAAGCAACAAATTCTATCGAAGACACAAACACATCTACAAATTGTATCGAAATCACAAACATCACAAACATCTACAGAGATTCCATCTGTATCCAATCAAATAAATATTAATAATTGTCCTGGAGGTACAATCAACATTACTTTTTGCAAATAATTAATAAATTAATATTTACATTGCAAATATCATTAATTGTTCAATATTTTTCAATAAATAAAATTCATTTTCTTTCCTCGGTGTAATTGAGAAAGTTTTGAATCTTATGCGTCGTCTAAAAAATGTTGTGTACGCCGCGGCTGAAATACTAGTTTGTTGGACTCGAATTTTCAGACCCGCCCAACAAAGTAGCACTTTCAGTCCTTGGCATACAAATAACTATTTTAGGATCTGTACACGCTTTTTTTTTTAATAACCAAAGGGGACATACTGTATGGATAATCCTCGTATTTATTGTTATAGCCCTACTTGAAGTATAGTATTCAACTTCATCTGAGTAAGTTATTTATATGACATAATAGCATGTATTTATTTAAACAATATTGTTAAATAATGATGAGTTTCTTCTGCACTGCGTCATCTGGAGACTACATTTTTTCGTCTTCATAATGGATCAAATGTTTTTCTGACGTGTCCTCAGACTGTAATGAAAATGTCAAAACTATAAAACAACTAAAAAGAACACCTGCTCTTTTCCTTTTATTAAGAAAAAAAATTCATCAACCCGATTCTGGCTCTTTCCCATTCAAAGACCTCAATTCATTAAATGTACCTACCTCAAGCACCAAAGTTTTTAGAGCCTCTTATCACGACTTGTGGGCCGGGACAGTGTGAAATAAATAAAAAGTTTTATTTGTGGAGTTAAAAGTTTCGTATAAATGGGACAACGCTCAAGATAATAATACTCGTAATCTAATGGAAAAAATGTTGAAACACGTGTACCGCTTCGAAGAGTTTGTGTTAAGTTTTTTTTGGTCTAAAAAAATTTGTTTAGTATGACAACAAGTTATTTAGATGATGTACTATTTTTTTTAAATAATTTTTTGGTTACGAAGTTTCTGATTTGTTATTTAACACTATCATTATCAATATTTTATTTCTATGTCCATCCCGATTATCAGGTTTTGTCTTGTTTACAATTTTGTAGATAGTATAAAGGAGATGAATGGGAAATCTAGCTGGCCACTCTGTTGTGCCTCTTCTTTCGATCCAACTGTTTCAAAAAACTGGATTTGAGTAATTCAGAACAGTGTGATGATCCTGCAGAACCCATAATTATCAAAATTGTAAACTACTGCATTTCTTATTGCGGAAAATTTTATATTCCTTATGAAATCTGAATACTTTGATCCGTTTAACTTGTTTTCCTTTAAAAGTTTGTATCTACCTTTATTATTATCTTCTTCTTATGTCCTTTTGATACGTTTATTTGTGTACTTATCGTTTCTTGAGCAGCGTCTTCTCTATGTTCTTTCTGAAGTTGTCCCAGCTCTCGTTTAAGCGTTTCAAGTATTTTTTTCCTTATTTCTACGATAGGGAATGTGTGTTAAGTTATTTTCCCCGATTTATTTCTGTTGCATTATGGCTCCACAAACACTCGTATATATATTTAGTTTCTTGCTTTTTTTGCAAGCAGCGGTTGAAGACTTTCAGAACTGTATTAGTTTCAAAGTAGAAAAATTGTTTCTAGTACTGATTTGATCGTATCTAAACATGTATATACCTCAAAAGCGAATATTTCAATAAAATAATAAAGCACTTTTTTCGAACTTGTCCGTTTCTGTTTCACTTTTTGTAAACAAGTAAGGTAACCCCCGTATATATATTTAGCTTCTTAGCTTTTTCGCTTATATCTACTACATTTTCTGCACAATCTCAATCTAATTGATAAAAACATAATAAGGAATCATAGTAAATAACACTCGTAAAATTATTTTATGAAGGAAAAATCACCATTCACTTTTCTAAGCATATTGCATCGTTAGCTGACGCAGATTTTGTCCTCCGTGGTGTAGAAGCACTTAATGAACATTTTGATGGGCCCTATTATTTATTTCTCTCGATCATAATTTATTTTTAATTAAGTTGCCAGAGAGAGACATTAATGAATTTTTTTCCCAATTAATAGCAATCTCCATCAAGTTTTAACATGTTGCAGCTGCGGATAAAGCATTAACTTTTTCATAGAATGAATTTAATTTTTTCATAACGATCTTTGAAACAAATTTTCGTACTTGAAGCTCATATCACAGTACCGATATGACAGAAAAACTGATAAAAGTTTCCTAAGTATAGTTTTTTTTGTATTGCTGGTAATGATTTTTGTTTTGTTTTCTTCGTTTGTGTAAATTGATTTGAATTGAAAACTGATTGCAACAAACTCACCAATTTCTAAATGCTGTCAAAAATGTTAGTTGGCCGTTAATAGAAAAATGTTTTATCCTATTTTATGCCCTTTGATTGTTTAAAATAACAATAAAAATTATCATCCCGATTTTTGCTACGAGGTTGCTACTTAAGTTTCGAAAAATGGCAAGACTAATGTGAATATGTTAAATCTGACATTGTCATCATGAAGTTTGACGTTAATTAAATCAACAGCAGTCTGCCGATTAGCTCACTTCGACTTTGGGTGATGAAGTACCATTTCGAGCCATCGTGTTTGGCAGGTTTTCCGAATTCAATCATGGTCGCACTTCCCTACAGGTCGTCCAAAACCAGCTAGTGTGCTAGGAAACAACGACGCTGTGCCTAAACTGATATTACAAGATCGGCATGTGACGTACCGAGATATTGGGACTTACTGGGACATTAGTTTTACTCATGTATTCAATGTTGCATGGGCATTTGACTGTCAAAAAGATTTATTCGCGTTGGAAATCGCATAAAAAATAAAAAAGAAAAAATTCAATCGCGGTGTCTCAAAATATGTCTATAAGATCGTATCAGGCGGTGAATCGTGAGCCAAAAACCAAACAACATTTGACAGTATGGGTTTTTCTAGACGACCAAATCCTACAAACATTGTTGGTGCACTTCGAAGGAAATGGTCGCTTTTTTTTTTCGGAATATCTGGATATATATTCACCGTTCCACGAGAGCAACGTATAATGGTACTCCAACTTTTGTTTGGTGGAAGTTTTCGAAACAATAAGGGAAACCAACCGCAGAAAACGATTCTCCGCAGCTACAAAGCGAGCTCTTACACTTCAGTTCAAACAAAAACGTTTTTGAACCATCAAAATATCGAGGTGAGCCGTACAATCCATATTTGGCACTTAATGATTTCTTTTTATTTCAACAGATCAAAAATAAATTGCGAGTTCAACGTTTTTGTACACCTGATAAGTTCAAATCAGATGTTCTGGAAGTACCTCAATCGGAATGGAAAAAATGGTTCAAACGTATGCAGAAGTGTATTGATCTTAATGGAAAATATTTTGTGTTTCGATATTAATTTATCGTCCTCAGTCTAACTGAAACTTTGTTCTAAATATATATCTAGTAGTTGAGGTATTTCAATGAAACAGAGTGAAAAACATAAATTTTGAATGAATCTCCTCCAAAGTACTGTTCTTGGTTATTATTACACTTATTTCACCGTTGGCGTCATAACTGCAAGTAGTTCTGAAAAGATTTTTCGGAATAGCTTCCATCTGCTTAGTTGTCGTGTTCTCAATTACTGGATGTTCATTTTCAGACAGCTAAAAGTCGCATGGTGGTAATATGGTGAGGGTGAGTCAACTATCATGGCAAGATGGAAGAAACAATGACCATGACTCAAATATTCCATAGAATCATAGACATAGATATGCATGACGATCTTTGCGTGAAATATTTTTTTTTTCGTTATGATTTGTTAAGATTTATAGTCTCTATGAAAATCAGTTTTAAAACTCGTGTAAAAATTGACGCCAGTTATACTGAACTCAAGCAGTTATTGGTACCGGGGGAGGGAAAAGTAAATATTAAACAATTTAAGCTTGTATATTCTTCACTGTTAATTATAACCCTATTTCATTGTTCAAAAGATTCCTTTTCGTTTCTTATATTATCTGTATCAACTCAATAACAACTAAAACCACTTATTATATAGCTAAAACTTAACATTTTGAGCCAAAATCAGAAAAATAATGGAAGATACAGATTTTTTGTTTGAGACTTGTAATCGCGAGCGTGCCACTTGAGCCGATTTTTCGCTCACGAGTGTATTTCTTACAAATTCTATAATCTATACCAGGGATGGGGAAACTACGGCCCGCGGGCCGTTTCCTGCCCGCAAAGCGTTGAAATCCGGCCCGCGACCATCAAACAAAAATCAAGTACAGCTTTCTTATTATCAGAAATTACATTCTCTATCAGGATTCCTTCGAACCGTGATATGGAGGAATAAATTTTTAAGTATCGAAAGCAAAACACGGATATATAAAACTTGTGTCAGACCAGTAATGACATACGCCATAGAAACGAGGGCGGAGACTGCAACTACTAAACGGATTCTTAGAACAACCGAGATGAAGACATTACGCTCAATCACAGGGAAAACACTAAGAGACAGAATAAGGAGCAATGAAATCAGAAGAATGTGTGACGTTCCGGATATATACCCAATACAAGTAGACCGCCGGGAAGACCACCAAAGCGCTGGTATGAGAGCTGGTCCTCGCAGTCACAACTTAGGCTGCCTCTTTGAAAACACAAGACACAGTCTTAAAATAAGAAGAAGAAAAAGAAGAAGACATTCTCTATATACAATTGGCAGTAATGGCAGTGCGAGCGCGGACTGGGATAAGAGTGAAAACCGAAAATGGAGCTCGAGTAGGTGCGTCTGTCGTCGAACGTGTTACTCATTTAAAGCAACTATTTCTGAACACCAGCAAATTAGAATTTTATAAGTCCTTATCTAGGACACAATACCCAAATATAGTTGCCCATGCCCAGAAAATAATGGCTACGTTTGGTACAAGTTATTTGTGCGAACAAACGTTTTCAATAATGAAACTAAGCAAAAATTGTCTTCGTAATAGGCTATCGGATGACCTCCTTTTTTCATTGTTAGCAATTCAGCATCACAAATGGACCCGGTTTATGATGAAGTCATGCAAAAACAAAAACAGTTCCACATGTCACATGTTCCCACAAAGACCAGCGCTCCTCAACTTTTTACTTCGCGGCTAACTTGAGTTCAATTAATTGCAATTGAAAATGTTATTTTTTAATATTGCACAATAAATTAGGGTTTCAGAAAAATTAAAACAATATTTCTATTTTACTAAATAATGTAGTGCTACTTTGCCCGCCATATATTTCGTTAGCAAAAATTGTGCACGCGAAGAAAAAAGTTTCCCCATCCCTGATCTATACACTCCTTTATATAACCTTATTATTTTCTATGAAACCTCCCTTTAGCTAAGTTCATTATTCACTTGGTTCGAGTATTCTACAACTACAACTGTTTAAAATATTTCCAATCTTTTAAAATCACCAATATTCTGAAGTTTGTGGTCCACCCAAATATTTGAATGCCATTTAAAAAATGTAAGGATATACAATCAACGTGATAACTAAGCAGTCTAATGTTAAATCCATGGAAATCACCTTCATCCCTATCAAAATTTGCGATAATATCTGAGAGTGACGTATTTCAATTCAAACCATGAGCTATACTTTTTTTTTTCTGATATTAAAAAGTTATTGGAACATGAAACGTTAATGGCGATATTGCGTTCCATCGCTTTTTGTGCGCATCGAGTCGGTGAACAGTTTCGAAAGGTGAATTTAGATTAATGCTGTTAAATACTTACCCCAAGAAAATATAATCGATTCATTTCAGACACTGATTTTTATCGCGGAAGATTGTCAGGTTCTAAAGCTACCGTAATCATTTTTAAAAACACTCGATAAAATTTTTTAACTGATTCTATGCAAACATATCTATAAGCTCGTTCCAACTAATTAAAGAACCGTCCTTGGTACGGTAACGATTCTGCGCAATAGATATTATGTGTCCCAACGGACAACTTATATCAATCTTTGTAATCGTGGAACATATCGAGGTTTCTCTATTGAAAGGCTACACCCACGATCTTGTGCCCTTCTAAAGAGTTGATCCAGGCGCTCATATCTTTTATCACATCATGAAACGTATAGTAGAATCTTCAGTGATCGATGTTAAGAAAAAAACGTAAACTTTTTAAGTCTACAGCTTTTTGCATAATTCGAAAATGCCGCCATCTATTGCTAAATGGATAGGTTTCATCTAAATAAAAGCCTTCAAAGTAGTTGAAATTCATTGCCAATTTAGTTAAGTTTGTGGTTAAAATATTATTAGTGCTGCAACAGATCTTCAAAGATGGTCGCACCAACATTAATAATGAGGGATCTTCAGCCATTACCGATGACACGATTTAAAAAGTGGATAGTAATGATTTCTTCCTTATCAGAAAAATTTATTGTGTCTAAACGTTCGAATTATGGGGATTGTTGATGCCAACATTGTTGAATGACGACCACAAAACCAAACGAGAAGAATGAGTTCAAACCAATGGACGAAAAATATGTAAACTACTTTACGGAATCGAAGAAGCAATCAACATAATGGCGGCCTTCATCCTCTAGGAAAACTGAATCCAAACGAACAATTTCTGTTCAGAAAAACATTTTGTTTTGGAACGGAAATAATATTTTGCTGGTATTTTTTTGCCTCCAGAATAATGCAACAGCTCAATTCAAGACAAAAACCTCCTCTAAATTCAAAACAAAGGCTTTATTCGGCTATCATTTGTTTCTAATGGTACCTTAATACGATAAGTGCCCTAATATTAGAAAGAATCATGTAGAAAAGTATCAAATAAATTTGAAATTGGTACTTCAACAATAAAAAAAAAACTAAAATATGAATAGATCGTGTATATACACTACGGACGCTACTGTATGGAGACGTGATTCCATCAAATTTTAAGTTGCTATATTCCTCTATCGCGTACGTGCTGAGTTCAAGATGATGCTTCTTTAGATCAGTAAACGACATGACGGAGAGACTATATCGTATCTCAGAGAAAACAGTTCCTTCATTATATAGTTTAAAAAAATATACAAATATTTGATACAATGCATTTTCAAAAAAGCATTCTAATGATTTTCTTCAACTTTCACAAACAAAAATCATTGTTAATCGCGAGATAGAATATTAAACAGACCAAATAAAATATGGGCGGATAAACCCTTTATAAAACCAAAATCTTTTTGTTAGATAGAAAAAAATATCCAAAGAACATCTATTGAGCTTTAGAATTACATTTGCGATGCAGGTCTTGATTCTATAATCGACAAAAAGATGTTTATGCTTACTTTATCGATTACGAGAAAGCATTTGACACTATTGACAACTATTATATCGTTCAGGATTCAACACCAGGTATATTCAGATTATAAAAAATCCGTATTGGAATCGAACAGCACATATCCGATATGAAGACATGAAAAGTCAGGACAAAGACATTGCTAGGGGAGTTAGGCAGGGTTGAATTCTATCGTCGTTGCTGTTCAACTTGTACTCAGAGCAAATATTCATAGAGGCCCTGGAAGAATGTGATAAAGGCATCAAAATTAACGGTGTACCAATCAACAAACTCCGGTATACGTCGAAGATTTACAGATGATTCTTAATAGAGTAACTACAATACGCGACAAAGCTGTTCTTAAGATCAACAGAAAGAAAACCAAAATTTATAATGATTAGTAACAGAAAAATTGGTACCCGATGGCGAGCCACAAAATGTTACGTACTCTCCACGCTGCTTTACGTTGTGGAAGGGTGGATACTAAAAATAGCAACAATGCAAAAATTAGAATACCTTGGACTGGTAGAGTAACCAGTAAGAAGGTACTGAGAAGAATGGCTAAATATTTAGAATTGCTCGTAACTATTAAGAAAAGAGAAGCGTCCTATCTAGGCCATATATTTCGGAATGAAAAATACGGTTTGCTGTAGCTTATCGTGGAAGGCAAGATAGCAGGTAGGAGAGGATTAGGTAGAAAGACAAAATCATTGCTGAAAAACCTACGCGAATGGTTCCAAATACCAGAATCTTCGAATATAATTCATGCGGCGCAAAATAGAAGACGGCACTTTAAGATCTATCGAATCTAATTAAGAACAATCAACGTACTAGTCACATTCTTTCGAAGTGCGAAAGACTACGGAGCTTCTTATGAAATGGAAAATGAGGATCTTTGGTAGCTAGAGCCTATATCCTGAGGTTTTCCAAAGGAGAAAGATATGCATGACCAGAAAGGACATAACCAAAATTCTGAGGTTGTGCTGCTTTTCGACACCAATCATTCCATAAATCCTGGATGGATGGATATACTTATGACAACTTATGAAAAAGATCAACCTAATTGAAAACAAATTACGTACTTGACACATTATTTCGAAGTGTGAGAAACTACGGAACTCCCAACACCTGAGAGTGTATGAAATAAAATATGAATATCATCGGTAGCTGGATTCATCCCACATCTTGAACTTTCTAAAAGAAGTCTGATTAATAGATTATCCATACACACTGAGTATTATTCAACAATTTTACTCGTGACATCTACGTCTCATCTAGTAATTCCACTATTGTGTCTTCCATTCTTTCAGATACTGCTTTCATAAAATAAAAGTTTTTATTTGACAAAGACTTTTACTTGATATTGAAATCCATATATGAAAATAACTAAGTATTTTTATGTGCTATTTAAAAATGAACGGATATCTTAGAGAAAGTACGAGAAACGATCAAGAGGTCTATCAACCTCTAAAACAGATGAAGTAAATAATTTTTCAAGTTCAAACAAACGATTGACTATTTGATAGCTGTCCACCAAAAGACTTCCTGTCCATCCTCACCAGATTTAGCTACATCTGACTTTTAGCTCTCATTCATTCAAATTTAATGTTGCGGTTTCGTTTTTAGGTACTACGAACTATTAATTACTGAGGAATAACCCCTAAAAAATTTTGTTATTTATAAATTAAATAATTAAATATTTTTAAGCGAATAACATGAAAAATGATAAAATATCATTAAACAAATAACAAATAATCAATAAATAATTTCATTCGGCAGCATCATTTTTGTAAATTCTTTATTCATAAACTATCGAAAACTTTTTCCCCTTATATTTGGCTGCGAAGCCGCTAAGCTGGGAACCCTGGTGCTACGACTCACCAACGTCCCGAGCAGGAAGAAGTTTCGGGGAAAAGAGAAAGGAACCAGCAGGATTTTCTGTTATTGCCGGTCCTCATATTTTGCATACTCAACACCGTCCAGCGCCTGGACTAAATCTAAGGGCCAGGTTTTAGGAATGCCAGTGGAGATGTAGTGGTCACTTGGATGATATTATTGTCTTTTTTTCCACGGCGCGGCGATTTCAAAAATGCAAATATTTATGGCGCACCCGTATCACAGCGTTGCCTACAGGTGAAATTTCCATTTCAATAAAATTTTTATGCTTAATTCAGTTAGTATATTTAACGAAACGAACAAGCCTCGGAAAATTCTTGCCAAATTCCATTTTCCAACTTTATAACAAACGTAACTCCTTGATTAAAGCAGAAATTATGCGAAGAAAGTGAAAAGTTTTTTATAAAGATGCTCGGAGTTAAAATTGAATCGTAGAAAAAAAAACACGCACAATTGGGGGAGAGCGAGGAAACTTCATTATTATTTTTTGACGAATTTGATTGTTGTTTTTCTCAAGGATATAGACATAATAATTCGTCGGTGAGTAAGTTTCGTTACATTTCGAATTACTTCTGGATTTATTCCCTGCGACTTAACGAAAAACATTGCTCGCTGGAGAGAGATTTCATCCGTATAACGAAGCCTCCTTCCAGGCTATAGATAAATCTTTCTTCGAGGAATGTAACTATATAGTCCAGTTATATTAGTATAAAAAAGAGATCAGCTTCGGAATGAGAGATAATTTTTGTTACAGAGTTGTTTCGTGTCTGCATTCTTTCCTTGAGAATTAACCTCGTCAAGACAGTACTAAGTAAAGTTTTTATAGCGCATTAGCCATGTGGTGAACTGCCTTGAAAATGAAAATACATGTCATCGCCTTTGATGAGATCTAACCACTATCTTTGCTTGTCATTACAGGGGAAATTATCAAATCTACCTCCACGCTAGATAGTGGTAGCCACCCTCAACGTGAGTCTCAAGTTTTTATGCAGAAAATTTAGTGGTAAAATCGACCATTAAACCACAATGACAAAAAGATCAGTGGAGTATGGATATGCGATTATACTAGATGACATAGACCTCGAAGTGAATGTGACCGTCGTTCCAACTTCTACAACTTTAGAACCAAATTTAAATTCATCGTCCCTGATAGGCAATTCTAGTAAGATCATTATCAGAAGTTCCCAAAAACTAGTCGAACCGCGGTTATCAATTTGGGGGGGCTGGAGAACCTTATTCGACAAAAATCTAAGGCAAAAATAGAATCAAAGAGCGCATGGGTCGCAATAACACGCACAAAAGAAGGCGTTACTTGGCTTTTTTACCATTTTGAGAAAAATGGTCCATATTTGAATTGCTGCTCCTTATTGATCATAGAAGAAGTATGAAATTTGTAAGGAATTTAATGCTCTACAACTTTGTATGGGAACTGCCCAGATTTAGTCAGATTTTTTATATTTTACTCTTTATACCCAATAAAACAAAATAAAATCTTCTACCCCACCTTTTGTAAGGTGAACCCCTTTTGTGGCCTCTGGGAACTGAACCAGGAGGAGACTCAAACCAAAATGGACATATACGATTTAAGTTTATGTAGGGTACGTATAGTAAGATCATTCTCATAAGTTCCATAGCCCGTACACCAATAAGTCCAAGACTTAAGACAGAACATCTTTTTGTAGTGGTGGACTGAGAACGGAAGAGACTCAAACCAAAATCTTCCAAACAATGATATATACGATTTAAGTTTATGTAGTGCACGTGTATATGTACTGCGACAGCCGGCAAGCTCCTTAGTGACTCGGAGAGATGATTATCACCTTTAAAGTAGAACAAAACTGTATTCAACCGTAGGTATGTCAAGCTTGTATGGCATCGCAGTATCCAGGGAAATTAAAGGTGGATAAGCGAAAAGTACGGTCACTAATCTGGTTTCATCAAAAGTTTAATACTCGTAGATAGAAGAGGTGGAAAACAGCTTTCTAAAAAGGTGACTGGAAATCCACGAGAAACACCAAAACCTTGTTCAGAGACTGTACAATGAACAGAGCATCAATTAAGATGCTCATTGTCCAAGATACAAATGTGAAAAGAGGGCATCATAGTAATCATAAAGACAGATATATTTGAGCTTCTCCGATTAGCACATGTCAATAGTCTACATTTCAACTCATGATTTGTTCTTTATAAAGCCCGAGAGTAATGGTTGAATTGACGAGTTTTCAGTTCCATCGGTATCCAATTGAAACGTGAATAGTGCAAATAGTTTTTCGTGATTATCTCGATTCTATTACCCCGATACTGTTTTTTATGAAGCATAATATTTGAAATAGCTTCTATCTCAACGTTATTTGGAATTCTATTGCCTTTTTATTTTGTTTATCTTTTCAATGATTTCTTGATCTCGTTTTTAAATGTCGAGATGTCTGTCCTATGTAATCAGTATAACTATTATTTCAACTAACTTATATGATAGAATGGTAAGCAAGGTATCTGAACATTAAATAACGTTCTATTGTGACCGATAAAGCTATTCGTCTATAAAAATCTGAATTTAGATTCTTTTTGATTACCAAATAAATTAGATCGTAACGTGATTATTTTTGTTTTTGTAAATAACGTTCCAAACATGTGATAACCTCTTATTTAAGTCACTACAACCACTGTCGCTTAAACCCGTCCTGGACACGAAGTTGTTTAATATTTCATGTAATCCTTTTTGGATATAAAAGATTTTAAAGAGCTTCGCCTAATTAATCACTTTTCCTCCTTTCTTCTCAAAAACTGGTGGTTTTAATTAAGATCTTGATATATCCATGTGCTTTTGATTTAACGAGATACTTACGCGAATGGGAATTAAGTGTTACAAACAACTTAGGTTAGCGCAGTAATTTGAAACATAGGAAAAATCGTTTTCGATAAATTCAGGACTAAATTTATCATTAAAGGAAAAGACTTTAGTTATTTCAACAAAATCAAGACCTACTTCTGTATATTCACGCAACTTGCTTCTTTTTCGTTAATTAATATTTGATTTGAGATATTTAACAAGGTTGTATTCTGGTATTCATATGGTATTGTTCTATTTAAGTTATCTTTTGATAAAAAAATGAAAATTTCGTGTTTTTTAGAGCTTTAAGAGCCTTTGTAACTATTCCTGACCAAAGCTATCTAACGCCGTGCAGTTTTATATGCATCTAATTTTACACTGAGGGATTTTTCTCATTTAACGGATAAGATCCTTTGGCTTTTCTCACAATATTATACACGTGTAGGCACTGAAATTAAAAGCTAAAGTTTAAAATCCGCGACCTCACAGGTTTAACAATAAATATGTTTGAAATATCTTTAATGTTTTAAAAGAAAATCATTTAAATTTTTGCTCTCTATCCAATTAAATAGGAAAACCGACATAGTTCATCCTACTAAGAGATAAATGAGCTTGAGTTATACTTAGTTGTATATACAGAATGTTCCATAAAGGAGAGAACAAAAAAAATGTGGAATTTCTAATAAAACACATACCGAATGAATTAGAAAACTGCTCGTTATGATCTAGCAATGGTTCAAAGCAATATCAACTCTTCAAATTTTATTTATCACGTTTATAATGCAGAGTATTTTTCAAATAATTCATATTAGAGGCGTTATTATAGAAAAAAAAGAGAATACCTATTTTTTTATATGAAAGTCATTTGATTTATCTCTGATTGTTCTAAATTTGGGAATTTAGCAATTTTTCGTCTTTCTTTCGAATATTGCTCCTTAAATAGTTAAGCTTCGTTTTTTAATATGATGGATAATGTACTTCCATGCATTCCAAACTGGAGTGCAAAGTCTTTTCTCTTCAAACTACTTATCACAGCTTCGATCCAGTTTCCGTTTTGAAGTCATATTCACTAACAATGTGCAAGGAAATGATCCCGAAACGAAGACTAATATATTCTGAAACATACGTACAAATAAATTACTGTACTCAGACTTCAGTCTATTGTTTACATTCGTTATTAGTTTATAGATCTATAGAGGTTATTACTTCAACTAGGTGTAAGTTTCTACTCTAATTCAAAAGTTGGCAAAACTATCTTTAAATGCAACTTTCTCGTTGCAAGTGAACGACTCTTTTTAAGCTCTCAATAACTCAAATCAACTGATATTTCTACTCTGGTTCTGCTCTATTTCACAATCAAAAATTATCTTCACTAATTAAATTGACAATTTTCATCAAGTCAAATTCATGTAATGGTATTTATTCTAAAATTAAAAATATTAAGCTCTTTATTTAGCTTTATTTAGCCACGTTTTTAATTACTTTTATAGTCTTCATCAGTCTGCTTTTCTGTCTTGCATATTCCATATTCTGCTTGCTTTACTCTTTTTCATAATCTACTTTTTATTGTTTCACTTCTATTCTATTTCACTTTTTATTCAATTTTTTACTATAATTTCCATTTTTATGTTTCTAAATGTTCTTGATTTTTGGTCTCTTCTGTTTCAAAATTAGTTTTTTTCGTAATTTTTGAAAGATGGATAAAAATTGACGTTTCGATTTTTCTTTAAGTCTTTATTAAATAATTTAAGTAAAATTTATAACTCTATTCTGTAAATTCTAATAAAACTACAAATAAAGTGATGTTTGAGATATAAGGACTAAGGAAAAATTAATTTTTCTTATTAGAAGAAAGTTCTATTTTGATATTCATGATGAAGGTGATCTATAGATCATTATAGATAAGCAAATTGTCAGTGTCAATATCATATTTTGGTAAAGACTTAAAAAAGTCGAAAGAATTATTAGAAAAAAACTAATTTTAAAACAGAAGAGACCTGAAATCAACAACATTTAGAAACATAAACATATGAACAGGTCTACGAAATAAGAAATTAAAGAAATTTCCAATTTTTTTTACTTTTTTCAGTTCATTTCCATTTCATTATCAATAAGTTTTTTGTTATTTTTTTTATAACCAGCTCTTTTTTTACGATCTCTTTACTTTTCTTCATCTAATTCAAAATTATTGCACTTCGTTTCTCTCTTTCTTATTTGTTTACTCAGAAATGTCATCATCAAATATTCTGTGTCTATTATTTCAACCAAATTTTTTTGGGCCCAAATTCATGTGGAGTAATTTATTCCAGAATACATTTCACTACTATTTTACTACAATTTTCCACCTTTTTCATTTTTTTTCAGGTAATTTCTTTTTCATTATGAATAAATTTCATACGCTTAGTTTTTTCTTCTTTTCTGAATTTCTTTCATTATTTTTTCATTATCTTTCTACGTTCATTTTACTATATTCTTCCCTTTTATACTTTTCTCTGTTTGAATCCTCATTATTTTACTTAATTTCTTCTTTTATTATTAGTTTACTCAGAAATGTCATAATCAAATTCTTCTGTGTTTCACTTCTTTTCACCTTATTCCACTTTTTGCTTCAACTTTTTTTATTTTTTTCAGTTCATCAATACTTTATTGTCGATATCTTTCCATTCTTTCATTTAGCACTCCAATTCATTCTTCCCTACTTTACCTTTTTCTGCTTGATATCACTGTCTTGCATATACTATAATTCTTCTAGTTTATTCAGTTCATATCGTCTTTATTGTCAATAACTTTATTATTATCTTCTTACTTGAATATTCCCTATTTTTTATGCCTCCTTCCATTCCATTCTATTCTTCTCTTTGTCGCTTTATTCTAATCTGTCACTTCTTTTTTCTCTGTCTCAATCAATCTATTTCTTTATATTTGTTCATTCCAGCTGATGATTCATCAAGTACTATGTATATCAAGCTAACAAAAAACTTCACAAATGTTACATCATAAAAAAAACAACTAAATAAGCACCACCATGTCCCACAACCCCATTATGGGCATTTAGTTTTAAATACAAGACGAAGAAGACGTAAGTTCTGGATCTCGATTTTTTTATCGCATTTTTTAACGTTAAATTTTGAAATTTAATTCAGATTTTCATTGTATAAAATATTTTTATATGTATTTCCATTGTTTTTATCGGAAATTGCTATACAAGTAACTTGACCTTGTTAAGAAATTGTTTACTAAATCAAAATATGCTTCGATATTCATTTAGAGTTGCATCTAATGAGGCACATCCCATGCAATTATAAATACGAATTTCAATGTTTTCGTCCCCATAATGTAAACAAACTAACGCATATTCTTGTTACAACTAACATTTGATATGACTTCGATGGTTGCTACTTAAGTTGGAAGATATGGCAACACTGATTTGTTTATGTCAAATCTGACATTGACATTTGACATTTTTAATGGTGAATAATACGCAAAAACGTTTTTGAATAGTCATAACATCGAATCGACGGATCATCCGCCTTGCTACCCAATGATTTCTGTTTATTTTTGTTGTTTTGGAGATACCTCAATCATATTGATCTTAATAGAGATTATTTTGAAAAACGATAAAACCATGTCGATCTCAAAACTTAAGTAGGAACTCTCGTATATTGAGGACACTGCAATTTCCACCCGGGCACTTAACCAACGTATTACACGCCGAACTGAATACAGGGATTTTCGTCAATTATAACGAGTTTTATCGTATATAATAAAAAGAGCGCGCAGAACACGTTTATTAAGCTACTAATTTTTGTGTTACATTGGAACAAATCTTTTAAACCCAACTTATCAATATCTGTGCGTTGTTCGACACGATCCATTTTGACTCCCTCGAGTTCAAGTCTCTTCTGTATGCTTCAGACAATATTTTTTTGTATAATAATCAACACCACCCCGTTGTTTTATATTTTCACCATGCCCCAATGTGTTTCATTTCCACCGCCAGTTCTTTTTGTTACATAATATTTGCGACGTCTCCAGATGCTAATCTCCCTATTCGAAAATCACGTTAGATAAGAAAAAGAGAAAAGAACAAAACGCAATCGAAGTAACGCTCTCGGAATTATTGCTCTCAAACTACGAATACTTACAAGACCGTCTCGCTTCAACCTCTTAATTTCCACGGCTATATCGCCATTTAGCTCCGTTCCGTAATAGGCTGTACGCTATTATTTTTCGTTTCCTCGTTCAGGTTTATGGTCCTGCGATAGTCTTGTTCTGTAAGACAAGAAGTGGAGAGATGCGGTATTTTTGCAGGTACGGATCTATTGATTTGAATACGTTTTTTGGTTTTGAAAGACGACTCGAAACAATTTCGATAGAAAAACAATTTTCTAGAGTATATTGTTACCTAATAGTGCACTCCATCTCACGTTATCATAGGAAGATTGGTCTAAAGAGGCTTTTTTCCGTTTAAATTACTTACTACCCATCAATTGGGGTTTTTAAGTAAAAAATACACAAATGATGCTATATTCTCCATCCTAAATAATGTCTACTCTAGCCTAAACAGCCATCTGATTTTTCCGAGGCTTTCGATTATGTAAATCATAATATTTTAATTAAAAAATTGTAGTACTACGGGGAACACCTCTCGCATGGCTTAAGTCATACATTATCAATAGAAGTCAACTTGTAAGGGTTGATACAACGATGTCTTCTTGCAATCCAATGGAATGTGGAGTGCCCCAAGGCTCAGTACTAGGCCATATTTTGTTTCTTCTGTTTATAAACGACATCGCCTATCTAGACATCAGTGGTTGAATATGTCTATTTGCTGACGATACTAGTTTCTCTTGAAGCAAACCATATAATCGATCAGATAACACCACCATTAACGTCGTTGAATTTGTAAAATTCTTAGGGCTTCTTGTTGACAATTCTTTGAAATGGGAGTTACATATTGCTGCATTATCTAAAAAATCAAGTTCTTCCTTTTTTGCTCTGAGTTTCCAAAAAACTGAATCCTCAACGGTTTATTATGCCCTTATTGAGTCGCATCTCCGATATGCCCTTCCCTTCTGGGATACGTGTGGTGCGACTCAATTTGAGCGAATCTTCAAACTACAAAAGCGAGTTGTTACATATTTACTTGGACGTAACAGCAGGGCCCACTGCAGGGACTTTAAAAGATTAAAATTCTGACTCTTCCTTATTAATCTTTGATTCCGTTTGCCTAATTCGTAAACACGATTCTTCAATTTAAGAAAGGTCGTTGCACGGGTACCCACTTAGTAATTAACCTAACGTGGAGTTCGACCTTCACCTACCTACTCCACGTTCAGAATTAGTTAAGGGCTCAATATTTTACAATGCAAAAAAATGCACAATCACTTGCCAATTGAAATCAAATTGATATCATTTTCTCCCGCATTTCGCAATAATCTGAGAGCACGTTTACTGGAAAGTGTCTTCTACTCTAATAATAATATTTAATTCCGGGCATGCTGCTTATTGGTTTTATTTTGCTATGGATTTATATACTAATTATTACTTATAATTTTGTTACTCATTGCGGCTTCATTTAGTTATTTTTATGATTGTTTTTTAGTTTTTACAAGTTTTCGTCTACAAATTGTAACAATTTTTTGACAATAAAGCATATCTCTTTCTTTTCCAGGTACGGATCTATTGATTTCAATATGTTCTTTTGTTTTGAAAGACTCGAAGCAGCTTCGATAGAAAAACAGTTTTTTAATGTATATTGTTACCTAATACTGACCTTGTGAATGAAAATTCATTTCATTTTTCAACATAGCTCTACAAACTTTGCTCAAGAACTCTTTTTATTCCTTTCATTTATTTATCCCCACTTTAGAACCAAAAAAAAATGTCAAAATATTTTATTACTCAACATATTCTCCTCTTAATTGGATACATTTATTACAGCGAACCTACAACGTATCTACACCTTTCAAAACAATGTTTCTTCTTGCTCTGCAAATCAGACCTCCACAGCTTTTATTACTTCCTCGTTGGAAGAAAATTTAATGATCTTCTAAATTTTTTTTCAGTTGAGGAAAGAGATGATAGTCGAACGGAGCCAAATCTAGTGAATAAGGGGGGTGTTCTAGTAATTCAAACCCTAAATCACGAACTTTTTGCAGGGCAACATGAAATTTGTGTGCAGGGGCGTTGTCCTGCAAAAACAAAACACCTTTGGATAGCTTTCTGCGTCTTTTCTCTTTAGTTTTTTGTAGTAATGTCCAATAGTAATCTCCAGTTATTGTTCTACCCTTATCCAAAAAATCAATCATGATTACTCCATGGCAATTCCAAAAAACTGAAGCAAGAATTTTTCCACTAGATCTTTGGACACGAAACTTCTTAGGTCTTGGAGAACCAGAGTGTCACCATTCCATCGATTGTTGCTTTGTTTCTGGATCTTAGAAATGTACCCAAGTCTCATCCATAGTAACAATTCGGTTTAAGAAGTCTACATCGTTTTCAAATCGAGCACAGATCGAACGGGATGCTTCTACCCTTGCACGCTTTTGGTCAACTTTCAAACATTTGGGGATCCATTTAGCAGCAATTTTTTTCATGTCCAAATTGACGTGAACTATATGATGAACATCTTCATATGAAATATTCAGTGCTTCAGATATCCGTTTCAGTCCAATTTGACGGTCTGATACAGAAACTGGCCTTCCCGATCAGTCATCATCTTCAATAGAAAATTTACCTCTTTTGAAGCTTGCAGTCCAATTTTTCAGTATCGCATACGAAGGACATTGATCACCAAGGGTACAGTCCTCAAACCGCGAGGTAGTCGTCTGTCGTTGGCTTTCAAGAAAAACAAAGTCTTGTTCAAATTTTTAAAAGTCTAAAGACTAAAAAGTTAATAGACTACTGTAGAAAAATATTTTTTTTAATTTTATTATTCATTATAGTTGCATTTGCGAGCGATATAACGATTATAGTGATTTTTCGATATGATTTTTATAGTACAATTTGCCTTCAGCTCCAAAATAAGCTCCAGCTCTAGCAATAACCTCTTCGCGCAAAATTCCTGTCCTGCGATCATCTTCTTGAGGACTGAGAACAGGATAAAGACGATGTGAACTAGATCCGGGAAATATTCGTCCTTCAAATACCGCTACGTTACAGTCATTGTTCATGGTTTTATCCTTTTCAAACCATACACATTCCAAAAAATTGCTCCCCTATGGACTGTCGACTTTTGCGTCTTTTCGCGCTTTCAAGTTGCTTGGATTCTGGTGTGGAATGATAGTGCCCTGTTCCAATCCATTATCATATATTGACGTAAAAATTCGGGTTTGTTATGATTGAGCAGCTCCCAACATTGCTCAAACTTGTTAATTGATTTTTGGGTCTTACTTACTTTGCAGAAAGCTCTTTTTAATATCTTTAGATTTTCAGTTATTTCAGTCAGTTTTTATTATCTTTTCGTCGGAGGCGGTCACTGCGTGCATCATCCTTGGTCCTCATGTCACTTATATGTGTCAACCTTCGAACTTTTGCACCTATCTATTATGTTTATGTATAAACACAATACTCATATTTTAATTATTTGTTTTTTACAATTGAAGAAATCGAGAAAAAGTTGCCCAAATATTATGCTGGAAGTGCTTAGTCAAATGGAATGATTAGTGATTGCAGAGTATTTAAAAGGGGCGGTATGACCTCGGATCTACTCTAGAACTAATCAAGAAATTCATTCTTCATCTTATTCCGCAATCTTCGAACAAAAGTACGTGACATATATTATGAAGGGTATGAAATATTTTGCATAAAAAGTTACATATCGCAAAGGTAAATGCAAGGTGGATACCGCGAATGCTTAATGCCGATCGAAAGGGCATGTTTAAATGTTGTAGTACCTTTAAAACAAACCTGAATCTGATAAGTTCTTATTAGTCAGTTACTTAGTATTTGGTCTTCGTGAACTATTGAACAATATATTCTAAATATCATATTTTTTTTCATTTTCACTTGCAAAGCTTTATAATTAATAGTTTTCTAGTGGTTTCGACGTTCAATTGACAGATCACAGAAAATAAGGGATGTCACAATTCTTATAATGGAATATCTACACTGCTGGTCAAAAGTTTTTGTCCACCCCATAATCATTATCGATCGTATATATAAGCAACTATAGGGTTGGCAAAAGCTTTTGACCGGTACTGTATATTACTATAACAAACAAAAACCAATTATACACCAAAATATGACAAAATATTAATGAGGTGATTTAAATATTTGATTACTTCTTAGATGAGAAATTTAGAATGGATATTGCCGAGCTTTCTAACTTATTAAGGGAGGAAGCTAGAACAGGGCTGAAAGTATCGGGAAAGTATTTGTCTCAGTTAAAAGTAATTAGGAAATGGTTTCCTTTACTGAACAAGAAACAACTAATTCCTAAAAGAAACAATCACTCCATTTAATCAGTATTTATAAAAGAAAGATTTTTTTTTTCGATAAATATGACTAGATGGAATCGATAAAAAAATATAAAGGGTCAACTTCTATAACAAATTCAGCACTCTGTATAGTAGAATAATAATCAATGATCTATTGTAGCTACTGTTCCTCAACAATAATCTGTAAATCAAGTACAGGATGAGTCACAATGCAAAAACAAATTTTTTCCAATAAATATTTGATGAAGACTAAAAATGAATACGAGGATGGTCCCAGAAGTACCTGAACTAGAGATGGCGGTAGTTGCTTGAAAAATACCACTCCATTAGAAATTACACAATCTATACGACATATATTTCAACTTTTAAAACTCCAAACTTAAAACGTTTTCAGTGAATTTGTAAACATGCAAAAAAATTGGTTATCGTGATGTGATACAATACTTTTATTTGAAAGACCTCAGCCCAACAAATATAATAACTGAACTAGATCCTACTCTGGGTAAAATATCGGGTAGCAGAGTTTAAATGAAGTCGTACGAAGACCAGCATCGCTGTAGTCGACCAAATGAGGTGACCACCACAGAAATGTTGAAGAAAATCCACAAAGTTGTACTCAGTAATCGTCGACTGAAAGTGCGCGAGCTAACAGACATAGTAGTCATTTCAAAAAGTGTGGTATATCGCATAATAACTGAAAATTTGGACACGAAAAAGCTGTGATCCAGATGGGTGCCGCATTGGCTCGGACTGGAACAAAAACAGCGTAGTGAAGATGTTTCCATCGAGTGTTTGGCAATATTTAACCATGGATGAAACGTGAATTCATCATTCTTCTCACTCAAATCAAAAAAACAATCAAAACAGTAGGATGAAAAGGGAGAACGGCCTCCAATTGAGGCAACGTTTGAGAGAAGAAATTAAGCAAAAACGACCGCATTTGTTTGATAATGGACTAACATCTTCCGCCTCTAATGGTACTTGTGTGAATGGAGGATGAAGAATTTACTCATTTTTGACAAACGTGTATGTTGGTGGACAGAGCGACTCAACTCTTTTAACGTACCTTGACATATATATCAAGATCAAGAGCTCTAAACCAGCAGAGTTCTCGATAGTAGGCACTTTATTTTAAAATTTTTTTCTATTTAAATCATTTAATTTTTTTTTTTGTTTCAACTTTTCATTTCCTCGGTGAAATTCCAAGGAATAGGCAGATTGAGGCCTTGGAATCCACAAAAAAAACAAAAAAGGTTAAGACCACTTCAAAGTAGGAGCAAAACCGTGGACAATTTTCAAAATTCCACCGCTCTAAATAGAAGAAAATACTTGGCTGCTGTATTTTTTAATTTTTCAGGCTTTCTGCGGGGTGAACTGTACTTCAGAAGCAATTTTACTCCTAATGATGGAAGCAACCATGTGGGATGAAATTTTTCTTCTGTTTATTAGAGAAGGCTGATTTATTTATGAATTTTATTTGTTATTGATATATTTCTATGAAGATTTTTTTATGTTTACAGAGAGAATATTCATTTTTGTTTATCAAAATTTTATTTCTAAGTAAATATTATGTAAATAAACGTGTCTCTGTTCTAAGATGTGTGAAAATAGGTTAGTTCTGCCACGTACCATCGAGGGCACCGGCAACGGAAATCCTCCATGTTATTTCCACTAAATTTGCATCTAGAAGCATTTCTCATAATTGTGACTAACTATGAATATTCTCTTTAGGTCAAAATTTATTTATAATGATAAGTTTATTCACAAAGAGCAATATTATTGATTTAATATAGTCACGATTTTTATAAATGTCGAACGCGTCTTTGATGTTTCCTTTTAGAACTTTTTATCATAGCAGGCGATTTATTTATAGTATTTCTCTTAAATAATTTCCAGTCTGTTTATTTATTTGTTGTATTTTTTTGTTCTAGAAGTTTGTAGAATTCTATTTATGAAATATAAGGAGGTTTATGAGCACGGTTAGTTAGTTTTAGATAAACAGTCGTTGTGAATAGAACGAATTAGTAGAAGTAATCGCAGAAATTATCTAAGTGATATTTATAAGTAAATTATTATAAGTTAAGTGTATAGTGTAACGTTACAAAATCAAATAAGCTGAGATTGTCACCCTGTAGCTCCAAATTTACTTTCTTAAACATACCAACGATATCGGTCAAGTTAGAAATAAGTTTAATAATTGTTGATATTTTCTTATATTCGTATCTTTGTCTTTTCAAACCTTTTATTCAGCTTACAATGAAGATTTAAGCAAAAAAAATCCATCTAAAGTTGAGGAGATTAGGTTGAGTCGAACCTGAATACGAATCTGTAGTTATGCTGTAAATGTTGCGGCATTGGCACAGACACACAAGCAATATGAATTTTTAGTATAAAATCTTTCTCTTGATAGTGGCGAAGATTGCAAGAACGGAAGGAATATTAAGAGGTCTATGAATCTCTTCTTGCTGTCGTTTTTCCACCGAAAGTTGTGTAAAACCATTTTTTATGGGTTATGTCTTCATGAAATCTCTGAAGTCGAGACGGTTTAAAACTTTTAAGCGACGGCTAGCAAAAAAATTTAAATTTATTTTTATTTATCTGAGAAAACTTTGTTTGGGTAAAGTTACCATAAAAAGACTCTCGAAACTTTTGTAATCAATATCAAAATTAGGTTATAATGACGAAAATTTTTGAAATTTGTTAATACTCAATGATCATCAGATGCTTATGTAGATTTCTTCACAATAAATATAATAAAATCAACATTTTTATACTGTTATCTTCCTTTTTCAACATCTTCATTATTCGTTAGTTTAAAAATAGTTATAATGACTTTTCGATTATATATATTTCAAGTTTAATTTTTATTATAAGTTATATTGGACAGTCCATTTTTTTATTTTCGATTCACCACAGTGATTTATCGCTGATTTTTGATGATAGTTATAAATAAAGTTTGATGTTCAACATAAATTCGATGTTTAATCCAATAAAATTCCTTGCCATTAGAGTCTTAAAGTTACTAGAGCCATCTCCACCGGAAATACCCTAATTTCAACTCCCTTAATAGATTCAGGATGCTCATTTTTAGGTTTTATAAAATTAATGTAATGAGTCCCCTTCTCTGGACTAGTTTCTTTTGGTTTTCCTTTAATAAGATGGATTTTTTCTGTCTCTTCCCAATATTTATTTTTATCATCTGTTTTTTGTTGTAGTTTTTCTTCCTCAACTCTTCTTCTTTGGTTTTCTTGATTCCTCTTATGAGATTTTCGGGGTATCGTTGGTTCAAACTGTTCTTTTTCCGTTTGAATACAGCAAAATCGAAATGCTCTTGGTTAAAATTTCTTCATGTTAAACAAAAGCTATTGAAACAAGTTATCTTTTTCTGTAAACAAATATTATTTTTGGTTTGTAAGACACCGTTCCGATCTTCACTTGACATCATCAAAAATAAATTTGTATTTTATTTTGTAATTTAATGTATGGATTATGTTGGACAGAGACTTTCCACCTGGACGTGTACTTTCATAAAAAATTACTTTTTCCAACCATTCGTTCCTCTTTCTATTCATTCTTTATAGAAAACTCTTATACAGACGATATTTATCTATCCAACTTTTCTTTTGAAAAGTTTAAAAGTAATACTATTCGGAACAGAAAAACTTTTTGGTTGGTAATAAAAAGGTTCATGTTTCATTGAAATCAGAATACTTATTCATTCGAATTAGCTGAAACAATTATTTAAAGCTTCGAATGCTAATGTACGATTAATTCATTGTCTTATTCGAGACGATAACATCGATTCGTAAATACAAATTTAAACGTCTTGATCCAAAAAATTTGTGATCCCGTCTCTAGGGTATATGGAAAACTGAAAAATATTTGGGGTTCGCTCTGTGAAAAATATACACATTTTTTACGATTTTCCTGCAACTACCGGCAACGTTGTATTTAAATTTTATATGAATATGTTTTGGAAGCTGATACATCCAATGAATTTATTTGTCTGAGTCTTATAGAGGGCGCTAGTTACACATTTCGTACCAAGTAGTATTGAACATAACTTTTCCAATATTAAATTTATAAAGCAAAATTTCAAACATCATTCAATTTTACACCAAAAAGATACTCTTGATAAAACTCGATACTGTGTATAAATGATATAAATACGTTTTCACGAATACATAAATCAATCGTTTTTCTAAGGAATCCTTGTATTTTTTTCTTCAACGTCTTTTATCTTGAATACGGATGACGTACGAAAATTTCTTACTGAACAAACAGTTTTCTATCTATCCTAGAAACAGAATCACCTTTTTTTGAAACATCCTGTATTTCATTCAATGGATCATTGAGGTTTCGACATAATTTTGGTGTTTATTATACAGGGTGTCCCGGACTTGATGCAAAAATTTCGCAATTCAAAGGCCTACAACTCAGAAACGAAGGGTGGTCCTATGAAAATTTTCTTTATGTCACAGCATTATTTTTACATCATCTACTCACTCCTGAATTTTTTGTACCAAGTCCGGGAGCACCTTTTATTCAAGTAGGTACTAAGGGGCAGTTTCACAAGTGAAGTCGTTTACACTTTCACTGTAGTAAAATGTTTCATGTACCAGTGTTAATTGGTGGTGGTAAAACTCCTCACTTTCCTTCAGTTAACCGACACGTCTACTGTTTACAAGCGTTGGTTTCGAAATGCGACGGTTCTATCTCATCCCCTTTTTGTCCAAATCTTAGTTTTCTAATATGAAATTCAAACCTAATAATGCCGCCTACTTTGTAAAGAGACACATCCATAAATAATCTTGTAGAGGACCAAATAACTTTCCAATTTAACAGGACACCACCACATTATGGAAACTTTACAGCTTTTTTATCGACCCTTGATAAAAGTTACTGTCTCTCTGTATATGATACTTTGGTTTCTCTAAAATGCCAAGTAATAAATTCATTAATTAGATCTGATTCAAATTTCCGCTTAAGATCGCGTAGAAAGGTTAATTGAATAAAGAAATTCGAATAACAGATTACGAGAAAGTAAAACCCAATCAAAGAGGTTTTCTAATGAAACGGAAATTATCCACTTTTATACCCTTATCTGAACAGTACCATTATCTGGCAGTCGATAGTATCCAATCTAGGCGCTATAAATTTCCCTGGGCGTTTAATAATTCATGCAAATACAAAAAAATGTTTATGTATCAAGAAAATGTAGTATTTCAATTAAGTTTTCTTTTCCTTATGTCTTTTCAAATGTCGCATTGGGTTTTTCCATCAATTTTTTATTCTTTTCTATCCCTAGCAAGTATTTTCATTTTCTTCATAATTTTTAGTATACTATTTATTGTTTCGGTGTCTATTTATTTATTTATGACTTTCTTAACATTAGGTATTCTAAAAATATTTCTTGTTAGTACTAAAACGGATCTAATAATATGTTTTTAAGCAGAAAGATATTCCTGAATTTGAATGCAGTCGAATGAATTTACTCAGGTCCTTTTATGCCACAAACAAATGAAATATCAAGGAAAAAAGTAAATAAATGAAGGGGCTCTTGAAAAAACTTTAAAATAAAAAAATTAATCAATTATGTAGACAGATTCAGACATAAATACTTAGAGACAAAAAGAATAAACCACAAAGCAGAAGACCAAATAATCTATGATCTGTAAGTGGAGTCAAAAACATAAATAAAGATCAAAAGGAAAGAAATAAATGATTCAAGTAAACAGATTCAACCGAAATAAATCGCCACACAACAGAATACCAATGGGAGAATCATCAAAACGATAGAAGGATGATCTGTAAGCCAAAAAGTCCAAAAAAGACAAATAGGAAGGTTCATAGTTGAGTATGAAAACTTTTTAAGGAAACTTTATGAGATACAAATGATGGAATAGTGCCAAAAATCAATAAGACATCATGTATGGAACACGTAGATAAATGTAGCAGCAAAAAGAACAAACTACGGAGCCGAAAATCAAACGTATCACCAAAACGATAGAAGGAAAACCTGTAAGTCTAATCAAAAACAAGAACATGGTAAGGTCTTGAAAAACTTTACGCAAAAGTGAAAAAGATCAAAAAGATACCATAAATGGAAAATTAAGGTGCAAAAGATCAAACTACAGAGCAGAAAATCAAACGATGAATATGAACTATAATCAAAAACGGGTAAAAAACAGACAAACAGAATTAACGCTAATTCTGTGTAGTGAGAAACAAGATGATTTCCATTGGTAGTAGAAACATGAATAAAGGTCAGAATGAAATAACAATATGAAAACAATGGTATATTAGGTACACCGCAAAAATACCGAAATATACAACATCAGACCAAAAATGTAAAAAATAGTCCAAGTTCGATTTAAATCTATTTAAAAAATTGATTCGGCATTTTTTTGAATCATACTTTTTTGAAAATATGAAAAGAATTTATCTTTAAAAATATCTCCGAAAAGACTGAATATTAAGGATATGATCAGATCAATTTTAGAAGATTTGTAGATTAAGAAGTTTACAAATTACATCAAAGAAGCTGAAAAATTCTAATCTCCTCCAATTTTTTTCATCTTCATTTAGAAATTTAGTAATTCCTTATAGAAAAATTTGTTTTTCGAATATTTTCATTATAATCAGACCTTATTTTCCTCTTTAACACATTGTGCTGTAATTATAAATAAATATTTCCAATAGTTTTACTAGTAATAATATTTACAAGCATATTGATATCGATAGAATAAACTAGAACTAACCATCTCTGAAAATAAATATTTCAAATACTGATAATCCACGAAAAAATAAACAGAAAAGAATAATTTTTTATGAATTATGAAATTAATATAAACACGACATAATGAATAAAGTCTAAACGTACCGTGACACCACAATGCGGCAAAAACTCCAAAATCTCTTTGCACCGCAAATCGCGTCGAGGAAACCACTTTTTTTCACCGACACCTTTCGATAACCGCACCGCGGAAAAAATCTCATAAAATAAAAAAAAATCTGACCCGCAAACACTGCACAAAATGCCAAAAATCTTGCAGAACGAACCGGCAGGACGTTACCCAGGCAGCTGCCGTGAATCCACTGCGGAAGCCGGTTACTTTAGGCGCATACTCCAGCTTCCAGCAGCTCTATCTGTGTTTCTGAGCCCGGACTGGTGGATAGAGGGACCCATGGACCAGCGCGCCACAAGAAAGCGATGCCTTGCTGGGAAAACGTCGTCGCGTATTTGGGAAAGTATGTGACGTTAGAAAATTTACGGTATCAAACGATGCTTGACCTTGAGAGAATGAGAGGTCTTCGACGTCTTAACACATAACAGAGCTCAGATACATTTTCTTTGTAACGTATCTTATACTAGATAACTATTTATACGTGTATAAAAGCTCAAAAAATTCTGCAGGACTATCAATTATCATCAACTAATCGCTGTTATTAGCCTCTATACTACCTATTTATAGATTGGAGGTGGATAAAGTTTAACTACACAACTCTCAAAGTCCACGTCTTCGTCTCAGTAAAATCCTCCTTGTAACTACACGGAGACTCAAACAAGATAGTGTCGCTTTTTTAATTAACTCCATTTGTTCTGTTATCTCTAGTGTAATCAACATAATTCAAGTTATATACACTAAAGGGAGTTTCCAGATAGTTATACATAACTTAAGGTTACTGTTGAGCTACTACGAAAATGTACACTAGAAGAAAATTCTTCTGGAAAAGGAGCAGCAAACTTCGCGTTTAATACAAGTAACAAATAACCGATGAATATACGATGTGTTGCTATTAAATAACGGAACTGATGATTTAAAACTATCCCTAGATCTTTCCATACAAATCTTACATTGTTCAAAACAGTCTTTTTCTGTCAGTTCCTTCAGGACTCGCACCGTTTCTTCTTTCACAACTTCAACAGACTCAAATCTTGTTCGAAACAGTGTAGGGAGTCTTTTTATATCAGTTCCTTCAGCTCCACAGCTTCAATAGAATCTTTTAATCCTTTTAATCAAGATTAGACCTTAGGAAAAAGGTAGAAGTTGCACTGACCAAGATCCAAAATTCAATCGCCTTCAAACTGTCAATACAAATATTTATGCATGCTTCTTGGTATTAAATATTTTCATCCGTTTTTAACGTGGAACGGCGAGCCGAACATAAATCATCTTCATTATCTTTTCGGCCATCTTGAAAACGCTTAAATCACTCAAAACGACGTGGACAAATATTCCTTACCATACACTTGTTTGTGTAAAGTTTCATGTATAATTTCACAACAATGCGTCGTTCTATTTTTATGGCAAAATAAAAAACAGCTCCTATGAAAACAGAGGCTGCGGCTACACTGATTTGTCTACTGGCACGGTAGATATCGCAAACAAAAGAGACTGACAGTCGCTAACCTTTCGAGCATGCGTACTTTTTCTGTAGCAGTGATAATCACGTAATACAAAGTGTGGAAATTAATTGGTTACATTGATTTTTATAATTAGTTTGAATCAAGTGCCTTTTAAAACTTGATGTTGTCTAATATATATATATATATATATATATATATATATATATATATATATATATATATATATATATATATATATATATATATATATATATATATATAAATTCTTTAGAAAGCCAGAATACGTTAAAGATGGTACAAGGAGCACTGATGTTGCAGAACTGTTTATATTGACCAGAAACTCGTTTATTGAAATTGCGCTAAATTTCATTAATCAAATCCATCTATTTCTTGATCTTTCTAATCGATAAGAAACAATCTGAATTGATTTTCATCGGTTCTAGTTGTTGAAGGCATCCCGCTGCGTGATTCTTCTTCCATCGACTCGTTGAACTCACATTAACTACTGAGCTCTTGGCAAAACACTCGCTCCACAAGCTTGTTAAAGTTTTGTTAAACTATGCTTAAACTTAAACTAAAATATAGTAACAAATCGACGCGATCAAATTCAAAACGTATGTCCCAAGTCACCTGTCACCTGTCATCTGTCACCTGTCATCTGTCACCTGTCATCTGTCACCTGTCATCTGTCACCTGTCATCTGTCACCTGTCATCTGTCATCTGTCATCTGTCATCTGTCATCTGTCATCTGCCATCTGTCATCTGCCATCTGTCACCTGTCACCTGTCATCTGTCACCTGTCATCTGTCACCTGTCATCTGTCACCTGTCATCTGTCATCTGTCACATATCCTCGTATGTATGATTCCATTGTTGCCGTTACGAATCTGATTCAATTTCCATACCTAGTATTGTTAATAAAATGTTGTTTTCATCATGCTTTTTATTTCAAATTTTTTCTTATTTGGAAATCTGATAATTGTCGACTGACTCCTGTTGTTATATCTAGTAGACGTAAAAATTTTCATCTTCTTGGATCTCGATTCCATCTTCTCCATTATGTATGATTTGTTTTCAACCATCATACATACAATGAAGTAGACCAGAAATGGGATGAAGAAATTTCTTAATTTGAATCTTTGAATAAGAATTCTGGAAACCAAATTGAGTATGTTTAATCACTTCTTAAAGTTTTTTGATTTATTCTTTTGTAGATTATTCCTAGGCTCATAAGGCTTATAGTTGAAATCTTTTTCTAGCCTTTCAAGGAAATCTGAGCAGATCCGTTCACGAAAAAGCTTTTGGTCAGGAGTTAGATTTTTTAGCACAGACTTTTATCGTGTGTAATTCCTCGTGTAAAATTTTTCTAGCCGACTATCTTCACGCACAATTTGTTTGATTTTGGTCACTGCTTCCAGAGTTGAAACAGTCACTTGGGTGCTGGTCATCTACGGTGCTCTCTCAGCCCTCACTAAAGCGCTTACACGTGTTTTGGGACGTGCATAGACAAGATATCTAGATACCCAACGTTTTTTACCTCACCCGTCTAGTGCGCCCTCTAGTCTCGTTATTTAACAGCCAAACCTCGTAATATTTTGTAAACCTCTTTTCTTTGTATTGTGTCACGGTTTCAAATTCAGAGTTTCATTTGCATATGCCGCATAATTTTTTCATTGTTGAGTACCCCCGCCATTCCTCAAATTTAAATATTTAGCGAAGGGTAGTTTATTCTGGAAAGTGCGCAGTGGATCTTGAGTATAATCTTTCTTGAATATTCTCAGAATAAAAAAAACTCCAGTGCCTCAAATGTAGCACCCTTCACATAATTATATACAATTGTTCCATTACCGATTTTAAACACTCTTTTATCAAATTCACTTATATATGGGGTGATTCAAAAAAAAGGTGATCCCGTCTCTAGGATAAAAATAGATTTATTGGATGTATCAGCTTCCAAAACAAATTCGTATAAAATTTCATTACAACGTTGCCAGTAGTTACGAAATCGTAAAAATTCTGCATAATTTTTTTTCTTCAACGCCCTTTATCTCGAATAACCCCAATTTTTTTTCAATTTTCTATCTATCCTAGAAACGGGATCACCTTTTGTGAAACACCATGTTTTTTAACTTAATTTTCGTCGTATTAATTTGACCCTATGTCGATGCAATAATTTCATAAATTCGTGCTATTATATTTGCCAGGATAACTAGGATACTATGTAACAGAATCTTATCAGGATCATCAGTTTTAACGATTCCTTTCAGGAGACGCATCTTATGAAATGAATTCTACTATATCGATGCAACGGCGTTAATTAAACAGTAAATTAATAAATATTGACTACCGGACGATGGAGTTTAATCATTTATCCAATTGAAAGTGGTTATTTTGTTGTACATTGATCGTCAACAGGAAACGAAACTATAGGTTAATTAGGATTCATCGTTTATTTAGGTTTTACTGCGGTTTGATACTGGACTAGCTTATGTAGTAGTACTAATTGGATTAAATAGAAATTGAAAATCTCAAAAACAACTAGCAGAGTCCTATATTAGGTTGAAAAATTAGGAGGTAATTCAGAAGAAGGTCTGATATTTCAATTAAATATGATTTAAAAAATAAATTTCAGTTTCAACCAGAAAATCTGTCTAATTAGCTCTATTCCCAAATGCAGAGTAACCTCATATGTATCAGCCCACGCTAAATATCGTTAATGAGAGCTTGGGAGTCACATTTCTATATTAAAATGGATCTTGTTAAGTGATTAAATACTTGCGTTTAGTTCTCTACGCTAATTTACAATGATTTAATACATTAGAAGAATTTGCACCAATTTAAAGGACGAATACAGAAGACCAAGTACGTGAAGCTCCAACAAGTGCTAGCACAAACGAAATTGTTAAGAATATCTATGATACCATATTTCAAGACCAGCGTTGGACTATTATACAAAATAGTTTCATCGTTATAGTCTTCCTCACATGCTGTAGAACTGATTTTAAAAAAATAAGTTGACAGGAATAAAAAAATAATAATAAAAATTTCCGTAATGCTTGATTTCTTCTTCTTTCTTTCATGATAGATCTATCACCAGTTTCTTCTTCGAAATCTTTCTTCATCCTGGTTCTAGGTTGTCACACCACCTCTATCCAATTGATATTCCAGTTATCTCATTTAAGCAAGGTCTTCCTGATGTTAATCCTTGCTGATCGTCTTCTCTTGTTGTGATTTTGTTAGTGATAATTTTTGTATTTAGACAGTTATTAATTTCTGTTGCTAATGAATAATTAAATTCCTCATGTGCTAGGCTTGTATTATAAAAATTGATTAATTTAAATAAAAAATTGATTCTTCTCGGATCAAACACGAATGTTGTTTGTTGTTTCAATCCGTGTACTGTTTTTCCCTTAGTTGCTTGTTTTATTTAATGAGCTCCACGAAAGCAAGCAGCTCGTATGTTTGAAGCAGGAATTGGAAACGAAAGACCCGAAGGCGGCTTACGCCCCCGTCAGGCCATAGCGAATTATATTAAATCGAGATTTGCAAAACAAGAATGTGCTCTTGTAGGTTTTACAAATAGCTTTTGTTTATTCGAGAACGGAATTTTAAATTCTGTTGAATACATCTTGATCAAGGGAAAGTGCACAACAAACATATGTACATAATGAAAGAAAAGTAAATATAATTTATATATCTGTAAACAAGCTTTGCAGCATCCTCTTCATAAAATGTAGTCACCAAATAAGATTTCCAATCCGCTGATGAAAAGTTATAGCTTATCAATTCTAATTAATTGAACTTCCACAATTTTTTAAGCGTATTTTTAGTAAATCATTTTTCGCTTACGACAAATATTCTTTTCATAAATACGAGTTCTGAGTAGTTTAAAAAAGAATTCATAAATACTAAACAGGATTTGTGAGAAATTGTATTCGAAAATAGATCGAAAACTGACAGACCCTAAAACTTACAATGGCTTCTTATAAGGATCAGAAGTTAGACTGTGAATAAATGAATACAAAATTTTTAACATTGGAAAACGGATTTTTGAAACTTTCTGAAATATTTCAATAACAAGTAATTGAATAATAAATTACATCAGCCTGTACATTTTTCCGAAATAGTAAAGAAAAAAAGAGTTTTATTTTAGGTTAATTGTGTAAGTTATACATCTAGTGATGTTACAGAGCATCCAACTCCAGCTTCAATCTTTGAGGCATGCGTTAGGTTTACGCTTAGAGTTCTCTCTCTGGAGATTTATAAGAGGATAGAGGCAAGAAATGAAAGAAATAGTAGAAGTAAACCTTACAAAACCAACTCACAACAGAAGAATCGGAAACACCAGACATAACAACTGATGAAGAAACCAGAATAAGTACAAAGGAAGTGAAGGAAGCTCAAAGAAAACTAAAAAACCGAAAGGCTTTAGGCAGAGATGGAATAGCAAATGAACTTTTAAAAAATTGTGGGAAAACAATGACTGAGCAGTTGGCACTGTTCATTAACAAAATATTGAAACACGAAAAAGTACCTGAAGAATGGAAAACAACTATACTAATTCCACTGTTTAAAAAAAGTGACAAAAAAGATCCGGAAAACTGTAGAGGTAGCAATCTTCTAAACACTACTCTGAACTGAACTCATCTGAGGATGAACAACAAGGTGGGAGATCATGTACAGACGCAGTATTTGTAACTAGACAAATCACAGAGAAAGCTCTGTAATCGACCGGCGTTCATTTGCTTAATTGACTTGACAACAGCCTTTGACAGAGTTAGATTAAAAGACTTTTATACAATAGACAAATACCGTTAGACACCATCAAAACAATCGAAGAGGACAACAAAATACAGGCCAGAATAGACGGACAACTTACAGAAGAAATAAACAAAGGCACGGGAATAAGACAGGAAGATTCCTTAAGCCGCATACTTTTAGGCAGTGAAAAGGAGGAAAGGTTATAAGATGGGAAATAAAGGAATAAAAATTCTCTGCTATGCAGATGATCCTTATAGCAGAAAGTGAAGACGACCTACAAAGATTGTTCAACAAGTTTAACATAGTAGCAAAGAAGCTAAACATGGTTATCTCATCCCAAAAAACCAAAACACTGGTCATTAGCAAAGAACCGATTAGATGTAAGATGGAAATTGACAGTACCAGCATTGAACATTTCATGGAAACTAACTGCTTAGGCATCACACTATCAAGCTATGGAGATACAGAATCAGAAGGAAAAAAACAAACACAGAAAGCCAATAGAGCTGCAGGATGCCTTTATAATACAATATGAAGAAACAAACATATTCGAACGGAAATTAAGACTAGAATTTAGTTGTTATTTGACCAATAATGACATATACAGCAGAAACGCGACCGGACACGTCCAAAACACAAAGAATGCTGGAAACAGCTGAGATGAGAATACTGAGGAGAATCACACTGAGAGATCGAGTACATTAGAACAATATGTAATGTGGAGAAGATTAACGAGTGGTTATTGAATAGGAAAAAAGAATGGAACAACCATATAAGTAGAATAACAGATGATAGGGTAGGAAAGATAGCAAGAGACAAATCGCCAGCCGGGAGGATAAATGTCGGTCGACCCCGGAAAAGATGGAGCGAAACAGGCAGAATTTCCTATAGAAAAGATAGAAGAAGAAGTTAGAGTTCGATCAAATATCCACAAGTATAGTTATACAATAGAGTCTTGGTCATCCGATCTACTGGAGCAACGTCATGTACATAGTAGGCTGTGTACGAAGCAGCCCCTTCCATCACACCCGACTGTACGGGCGCAGCAGTGCCACGCGCGACGCATCCCCTTTCCTTTTCCTGACTGTACTCATTGTATTCTCTTGACAGGCGACAGATCGGTGACCGCTAGCTACCAGACACTAGTACTCACTCTCAGTGCTTACGTAGTTTCGCACAGCGAAGGATACAAAGCTCTAGAAATAGCATTAAAGTATACAGACCAGCTGGAGGAAATATCATCTACGGAGCTTTAACTTCTGAGGAGATTGCGTGATTTGGCGGCCAAAAAATGACAAACAGCGGACAAACAAAAGAATATAATGAACTTTTTTACCAAAACCTAAGTTTGGCTTCATGATTCACATGACTGTACAGTATGTATCTACATTATCTTCATATTGCTATCAATTTTCTGTTAGATGTTTTATTTTGTTTAATTCAACTATGTATTTGAAAAATTTCCAATATTCTAATTTTTAACGTCGTTTTTATCATTTGCGTTGTTATCCGACTATTTCATTTATGCAATTTTGGTGCGGCCGGTTTAGATCAGATAATTGAAACAATACTGTAGTATATTTTCTATTCGAATGCAACCTTTATATTCAATTTATTCTTAAAAAAAAACCTTTTCCATCTATTCAACGACGTGTTGGTAGTTTCATATGAAAATACAGTCAAAATTTGTGTCAATTTGTTAACACTCATAGTTTTTCTGAAGTGACTATGAAGAGAAATATTTTGCATCAAATTGATGGCAAAAGCAACCCAAAGGCGTGCCTATTCCTTAAAAATAATCCTTCTAATGGCACGACACACGCCAAAACAACAAAACAATCAAAAATAATACCCATTTGTATATTGTAAACATATGGGTACAAAATCGTGAAGCAAATCATTTTCTCACATAAATAACTAACCGTTTCGATTTGTTCTAAGGCAATATATTTAATCAGACTACTATATTTTGCAACAACCGTGCAGGTTATTAACAGCTTAAGCAATGAGAATTGGCGAATTGATGAATATGTAACGGTGAAACACCGAAATATGAAGAATGTCGACTTTTGTCGACGCTTACTGAATGTACCATTTACACCGGTAAATGCTGAACAATCACCGTCTACTAATGACGAATGTTCAACATGGTCGAGATTTATACTTTCTTCTCCCTAACTCAGTTGCGATGAATTTTCGCTTTTCTTTCTGAAATGAATGACTAAAAACTTAAAAGTTCACTAATTCGTTCTATTCACTACGACTATTTGCTTAAAACTAACTAACTGCGCTTACACAAATCATTTTTATACCTAAATAAAGTTCTACAACGTTTTAGAACAAAAAGAAACAAAAGAAATAAATAAATAGACTTTCCTAGAAATTATAATAATAAAAGGTTCATCAAAGGCGCGTCCGCCCATAAAAAACAGATTAAAGGCTCCACGCGAATTAACCTAACCTTAAAATTCCATTTTAGCGGCACAGGGCCGGTCTAAGGACCCATTTCGAGAGCTTATTCGTAATTATACTTTGACTGCGCAAGAGCCACTTGCGTCTACAACTGCATTTATTTGAAGAGCATTTCTTTCTTTACAATGACACGGTGCATAGCCTTACCATTGCTCCTCGAATTAGCTAAAGTTGCTTCTTCCAGCGAAATTTCTTAAGAATTATCTCATCTATGAATTATTACGAACTGATTACGTGTATAAAGCTATTTGAGGGTACCATTTTTATTTTTAAGTTTCGCCACTGTCGACATCGTACAGTATTGCCAATTTGAGCAGAAGGGATTTGTTTTTGTGAGGTTTTGCTGCTCCCTTTTTACACGAATTAACTCTATGTGAATAAGTGGTAGATTGCAAATCGTCAACAATATTGTTTCCAATATGACCACCGCTCAATCTTTCTTTTCAAACTGTTCTTCGGTTTCGATATTTGGGATTTGTTCTCTCTAATGCTATTCATGGCTTCATAAGGACTTTAGCGTATTCCTTCGGTATGTAAAGCTCTTAACAAATTGTACTAACCATTTATTTGTATCGCAGAATTAGTGTAAATAATACAATATATTTCAGAGCTTCATTTTTTCAATAAAATTCCAAGCAGTAGGAATATTGAGACCTTGGAATCAGCCAAAAGAGGTGATTCCTTGCCTGAAGCTTAAACTCCAGGTTTCCAACAGAGTTATGAATATAGTATGTAGAAATTTCCAATTTTAATTACATTCGTCAACTTCTAATTTGAATATTAACTATCGAAGTACTTAGCAAATCTACCCCTCTTGAAACCACAAAAGCGCAAAGGCAGTAGTACTGGTGTGTATCCAATAGTTTTAGCTATAATTTTATATAGTTTTTCTCAACATTATTCGTTGTTGATGTCTCCAAAAGATCAAATTATATCATTGAATATCTTTTTTAAAATTTGTTGCGTTTGGTGCTTATGTCCGACATTCTTTAAAGGGTTCTCGCCAATCGTTATTTGGGGCATTTTCATTTCTATACTTTTTATCCCATTATTTCTCTTATGGCTTTCAAATCTGAGAGAAATTTCTTTAAAAAATAAAAAACTGACTGGAACTATTCGACATTATACGATTGATTGTAATTGAAAACGATGCCTTTCAGTAACTTCAATACATTTTCAGTCAATCCGCCTGGCATAACATCTGTGTCACATCTCATTAATTTCCTACGTTTTCCCATGCAGCACAACCCATTAAATTGGTTTGAGAAGCAAAGATGAATGGTTAGTGGACAATCGATGCTCTTTTGTTTGGTCAAGCCTGAAACAATCGAATAGGCTGATAATGGATGTAATCGATTGCTGTTTTGCCAATGATTAATTATAAGGTTGTTTCCCAGAGTCTGTGGAAATTGATTAAGTAAAGGATTCAAGGATAAAGTAAAGAACGATAATGGAAAAATGTGTTTTTAAAAAGTTGAAATCCGAGGGGTCCGCGTGTCTTTTATTTGACAGTGGAAAACAAAAAAAAATTCATCATGCAATAAGACATTAATTAACCTTTTCGAGTTCAAATATTTAGATGTTCGATACGTTTTGTAGGAACTGGCATGCGGAATCAATTTCCTCCTTCCAATCCCTCTCCGGCTTTCGAATTTGTCTTCAATTAACAGTTGCGGGAATTGATATTTCAAAGAGTTCTCGTTATTCGTTAACACGTCTTAGTATATCTTCATTTGTTAGTCTGGATACGCAGGGTACTTTAAGGATTCTGCGATATATCTTCATTAATAAAGATTCTAATTAATCAATTCTATCCTTCTTCAATGTCTAACATTCCATAAAATAGAGAAGTACTGACCACGCGTAACATTCAATGGATCTTAATTGTAGAAGTTTTAAAAATGCGTGACGAGAGTGTTCGATGCGGCAATTTATTTCTTTGTCTGATTTCCAGTCTTCAGAAAGCCATATCCCCAAATACTCAAATTTCTATGAGCGTTAAATTATATACTTAAGACCGTGTTATCACAATATCTGGTATTGATTTATCCATACTACTTCAACCTCAACTCCAATCTCCAGGTCTCCAAGAGCCTCCTAAAAATCCTCCTCCAAATATAAACTAAACTGGAGTGGATACAACATAGATACATACAACGATTTTTTCTTGTGCTGTTTGGTTCTAATATAATTTTTCTATACATCGAATGTCCTTCAAATCTCCGCTGAGTCGTTTGATGAGCTGCATTAGTTTGTGGTGTCGTATACCGTCGAATGCCTTTTCGTAATCAATAAAATATATACAGAACTATTTTCTTTAGTCATGGCAATTTTGTAATAATACTAGCGTGGTGGTTATTGCTTCTCGTCCACCTAATCCTTGTTTATGTCCAAATTGTGAGTCGCTCTTATCCCTATCGCATTTTTCGTAAATTCTCTGGTGTATGATTTTTAGGAATATTGTTAAGTTATAATTTTGTTCCTAAATACTCTCCATTAAGATCAACACCCTTTTGCATGCGTTTAAACCAATTGTCTAATCATTTTTTTCCATTCCGATTGAGGTACCTCCAAGACATGTGATTTGCATGCATTAATTAAGTACTTCAGGTGTAGAAAAACGTTGACTCGTAATTTTGATCTGTGTATGCACGGCGGAGGACCCATCAATTCGATGTTTTGTTTGTTTCCCTGTTTTTCCGCACATTACTGGCGAACAAATGCTGGTGTACCATTCAGAATTGACGTTGCTCTAAAGGAATGGTTGCGACATGTCCAATTACTCCGAAAGAATAGGCGACCATTTGCTTCGAAGTGCTTCGTGCGCGAACAACTAATGTTCCATAATTCGTCACGATCTTATAGATTTTGAAGCACCTCGAGTAAATTTTCTCGGCATTTTTTTGCACTAATCGACACGAGTTTTTTTAACGATTGTCAAATTGCTGTATCCAACGCGTACAAATCTTTTTGACAGCCAATTGATCATGCAATATTGGATGTAGGTGAATGGTACTAATGCTTCTATCTCACGGTATGTTACATGACGTGACAATCTTGCATCGACGATCTGTTTACGCACGGCATCGATGTTTTCTGGCACAACAGCCGATTTGGGACGACGAAATTCATCCTGCGCTACAACGATAGATTTCGGAAAACCACGAAATATCGTGACTCGAGATGGTGATCTATTGCCAATAATCGAAGCGAATTGATCGGCACATTGCTCTTGGTTTAAATCACGTCGAAAGTCATAGAAAAGAATCGCGTGAAAATGTTCGCGATTTGATTCGATGTTTTGACTAAGATGAATGTTTCAAATATCTGTAAACAACTCAAATGGCACTTGTTCTGAGTACGTTAACCATTAAAAATGTCAAACTTTATGTTGGCAATGTCAAAGTCAAACTTTATGTCAAATTTGACATAATCACATCATCAGTGCTGCCATATCTTAAAACCTGCATAGCAACGCTCCTATACGGTGTTGAACACATGTTTTTATGCCCCTTTCGTCAAGA
Source organism: Diorhabda sublineata (assembly GCF_026230105.1). Classification (NCBI taxonomy): domain Eukaryota; kingdom Metazoa; phylum Arthropoda; class Insecta; order Coleoptera; family Chrysomelidae; genus Diorhabda; species Diorhabda sublineata. The sequence goes on along the minus strand of NC_079474.1, from coordinate 4,746,292 downwards.
AGTTTTTTTTTTTCAATTGCCTCAATCTCGTCTTTATTTATTATTGGACCGGTTAGTGAGATATTGATATCAACTCTGGGTCTGACATCGTTATATAGTTTGTATTTTTCGCCCGCCGCAAATTGAGCCCAGCCCACGAACAGCACACGCGTAGCTCATGCGTGGATTATTTTGTAGAACGTTGTTTCAAATGGAGCGCATATTGGACCCATCCTACGGTCAGCTTCGACCAAACCTGGTTCGCGTGGTATCGAGTTGTACTTGCAACACAGTTTCGTGGGTAGTTAGTAGCTACTTTTAAATGAACCATCCATTACCAAACAGTTTTTCTTCTGATTCAAAAATGGAAAAATCAATCGAAATTGTGAGATCCTTTACTGTACTCTATGATTCTACTCATGAAGATTATATGAGAGCAAAACGGATATTCACCAGATAACTTGAACTCTCCGTAACTCTTTTTCGCAAATACTCATTTGTTTTACTCTTTTTTTTTGTTGGTAGTTGCAACATAATAAATCTTTTGTCATCCTCAGATTCAGACTCCAGATCGAGAAGAAGCTGCTGGTTCGGTGTCATCTTGTATACTAATGGGGATTTGGGTACAAATCGTGGGCGTGGGCTGCGTTACTATTAAAAAACGTGGACATGGGCCCAGGCGTGTGCTGTGCGTGGGCTTGGCTCAATTTGCGGCGGGCCTTATTATGTTTTTTGCTGACGAGTACTATCCGATTATCAACTATTTTTGTTTTTTCTTTTTATAGGTCTTTTTCAGCTTCTTATGCAGATTGAAATCATCGTGTTGATTTTGCTTTAGTTGTAAACATCCTCGTTTGAACCATTCATTTTTTTCTATCCTTATTTTTGATCTTATGAGACATTACATATTTTTATACATTTTATTAAATTTTTAGTGCACTCTCCTTTCTTCCATTAAAACTGGAATTTATATATTATTGCTTGGATTTATCAGTTTATGTCATTACTCAACATTCTTTTTATTAGAGGGTCTTCCATTTTTTTCTAATGCAAACTCATTACGATCAGTTCAAGCTAAAGTAACTCTGCCACGAATTTTGCTATCAAATGAGAAATGTATGTAAAGAATAGACAATAATTGACCACCACGATTTGTATTACACTCTATATTTCTTAAACTTTGCGTGGTACACGCACTGCACACCTGCTGGGATCAGTCCAGAATAATCTCCACAATACAAGGATGAAAATTAATAATAATAACCTAAAACGTCTCTACAGGACGATTTTATTAAATTTTATACAAACAGAAAATTATTGAACTAACTCAATTCTCTTAAATAGCAATCATTAAATATTAAAAAAAAAATTGAAATCAATACGCGTATCCATTTGTCTGTTGTTTCTATTACAAAAACTATGACGTTAAGTTTATTTTTGTCTTAGTATATTATTCACTACCAAAGAATTCATTTCCATCCTCCACTACCGATTGTATATTATACAGGATGTCCCACGACGAGTTAAAACTATCTGTATATGGCAAAATGCTTAAAGTAAAATCATGAAAATTTCTACGTTTGGATTTTCGGATACGATCTTTTTAACTAAAATATTATCAAAGATGGCCGACTTCCGGTAACTTTGTTATTACATTTTTGAAATCTACGAAAAATTTTAGTATACTTTTGTCTAAAAACTTTTTTCGAAAAATGCATACTTTTGAAGTTATTAATTTTTTTGTAAAAAATTTTACCGTTGCAGACCCTTATAAATTATGTTTTTTCGAGGATACCCTTAAAGATATGAAAATGATTTCTGTTCGGTTGCTTCAAGCAAGGTCAGACGTATTTGAATCTATGTTGAAAAATGGTTAATTTTATACAGGGTGTGTATAAAAAGTGTTCAAAATATAACTTCATAAATATCGAATTTCTTAATTTTTGTAAATAGAAACACCAAGTTTTTTCTATTTTAATGCATTCAGGGGTAAAAAATAAGGCAAATTCATGTAGACTTTCCTATACCTAAACCTCACCGTTATCCAGATATTAAATGTTTTCTGTAAATTTTTAGAGATGCAGGTGTGGTCTAAATTTTATTTTTACCCGTATTTGGAAAACGGTTGGGTTTTGCTATATTGAAGTTTACATGAATTTTCCTTATTTTTACCCCTGAATGCATTAAAATAGAAAACACTGGGTGGTTCTATCTAAAAAAATAAAGAAATTTGATATTTATTAAGTTGAATTTCGAACACTTTTTATACACACCCTATAGAAAATGAAAAATTTTTCAACATAGATTCTAATACGTCTGACTTTGCTGAAAGCAACCGATTAGAAACCATTTTCATATCTTTAAGTGTATCCTCGTAAAAAAATAATTTATAAGGGTCTGCAACGGTTAAATTTTTTACAAAAAAATTAATAACTCAAAAAGTATGTATTTTTCGAAAAAAGTTTTTAGACAAAAGTATGCTAAAATTTTAGATAAGTTTCAAAAATGTTTCAATATACAGGATGCTCCGCTTAAAATAACAAGTTACAGTCGACTTCCGGTGGAACCGAAAACCAAAACGTAGAAATTTTCATGATTTTACTACAAATATTTTGCCATATACGGATAGTTTTAACTCGTCGATTTGTATAATTCTTATTATAAATGGCCAACTCGTTCTAACGAGATAATATGAACTTCTATATATACATTTGCTTTATAAAATCTAAAACACTTAATATTTATCATCGATTGTATTGATAGGAAATTAAGTTGTGAATATTTTCACATTGAAAATAAATTTCATTCTATTCTAATTCCACTGCAGCCATCTGTTATACTTTATTGACAATTTGAAATCGAATTACGCTTATACCTATATACGCCATCTATAGAAGTTATGAAAAACTTGAGAAAAAATATAAAAAAGAAGATACCTATGTGTAGGAAACGGAATTAGTACAATAATTTGACACAAGGGGACACCTGCTATTTCACAAGTAAGAATGTCAAATTCAATTTTAAGCATTACTTATTTACCCAGTAAATTCTGAAAAGGAGAATTAAATATTGTTATGACGACTTGATTTAATTCTACAGTTTATTTCATTAACAATGACTAAATACCAAATTTAAATTTGGGTAGAAACAACAAGTATATTTAGATACTATTCATATATCTCAATAACTGCATCTCTTAATTCAAGTATACACTCGAGCAAAAAAAAGTCACAAGGTCATTTGATTTAGTGCAGGATCGAATTGCTTTTTATGGCTTTCCGTTTGCCGTTGATGTTGGCTGTTACAAAATTAAAAACATTGAAATGCGTAAGACCATTCATAATAATTGCCGTTTGAAGTAGCTGCTTGATGATCGGTCTGCCGTAGGTGACTTTTAACATAAACGAATTTTATCTTTTCCCGTCGGTCGTTCGTAGCAATATAAAAGAGTCAATCGCATCCGTTTGCGTTTGTCACGTTAGTCCCAATGAAAAAGCTTTTCGTCATTTTCTGTAATATTTTCCATAAATAATGGACATAAAAACACAAAAAAACAGTATACACTTCAAAAAAAAATTTTAGGTCAACGGCCACAAGGTCAAGTTTATGAATAGGATTTAGAATTTCCTTCGACGTTTGACATTTGACGTTCCCAGAAAATTATAAATCTGACATTGCTACCTAAACATTTTGTACTTTTGAATATGTGTACTGCTTTTTATTTTTGTGTTTTGTTTGTAATATAGTATTTATGGACGATATTATGGAAAATAACAGATTTTTTTTTATCGGGACAAACGGATTGCGACTGGCTCTTTTCTATTGCTACGAAAGTTGATATGAACGACTGACGGGAAAATATAAAATTCGTTTATGTTGAAAGTCACCTACGACAGATCGATTAGCAAACAGCGACTTCTTATGCATTTCAATATTTTTAATTTTGTAACATCAAATGTCAACGGCAGTACCAACAATAGAGGAAACATATAAAAAGTAATTACTACGAATTTCTTCATCGCATCTTCTTGGTTGATAAACATCTTTTCTCATAATATTCATTTATTGAAAAATTCATATTAGCACATAAAAAAAGAGACCTAAAATTTCAACACTTCTAGGTTATGCTAGTCTTAAGTGCGTCAAAAAAATTAACAAAAAGGAAAAAAAAAATATTTAAAACGTTAATTTGTCGATTTTCTATTTATTTAAAGGACATAACAAAAAATTTAACTCGTTCAAAACTTTTTAAAATAGGTGGAACTTAATATAATAATCCATTCCAAATAGAAGTTACCTCGGGTCGAGATAGGTAACAATAACATTACTAATTTTAACCTCATAACAAATATTTTAATCCGGCCCTGACGCATTTCAAGTAGTAGTTCGCCCAAAGTCGAAGCTTGTACTAGAAACAACAAATTAACTTTAGCCGTGATGCCTAGCTTCTAAAAAATTCCCCACAGACCAAAAATGAATGCAAATGATTCTCAAAACTAATAGTGGGAAGTTTATTTATTGATTCAAAATAACCTTATTGATAGAAACTTTTCTAATACAAATCTCAATTTTCGAAATAGAGGAGATCAAAATTATATTTTTCTGTATATAAAATGTTTATATAAACCGATCCTCAGTATTGCCCTGATGACTATTATTTTTTATATCACCAATTCTGATGAAATAATTTGAAATTATTTGGTACTACGTACAACTAAAGATACAATTAACAGGATTTACCAAAGTATTATTTCCATTGATTGATATGATGATCCATTGATTTCTTAAACATTCATTTGACAACACTGGTAGTATTCAACAACATTGATAAAAAATTATCTATTTAACGCTTGAGGTAGACTTTCAAATTTATAATGTGTTTGTTTGTGTGACGAGTCAACCCGGTCAAATGGTATTAACATAAAAATGGGTATATTTTTCAAACTATCGGCAATAATTATCGCAATCTCGGCTATTCTTATTTTTCTTTTTATCAAACCCATATTTGAACCGGCAAACATTCCGGAACTAAAAGAAAAATGGTGGAAAATACATAAACCTGCGAAAGTAGATACTAGCATCAAACCTTTCAAAATACAAGTTTCAGACGAGGTAACTATTCATCTCAAATGTACTCTTAATATCTGAAAGTGTTAAATGCCCATGCTTGGTTAAGAATATATTATTTTGAATGAACATTCTTCCATGAACGATTTATGAACATCTAAAATTATAATTTGAATTTAAAACTAGCTAGAAGAATAGAATGTATATATAACATTCACTTAACTATTCAATTAACTGGCAGATTTATTTTTGTAAGTATTAATTGAATTTGTTTAGAACTACAAGTACGTAGAAAAACACTAAGATTAGAGGTTAGTTCGCGGTAAATATCACAGAAATGCCGAATAAGATGAATGCACATGCATAGATAAAATACATGCAGCTAACTTAGAATAAAAATAGCGACGAATAAACAACATTAAAAGCAAAGACTCAACAAACACCCAACAGATTCAAAAGAAAAACTTGAAATGAGAATAATTGTCATCTTAGATTATTTGTCACTTGTCACAATCAGCGATCATTCTGATGCAAGATTGAAAGGCTTTGGGATTGAGATTGTCATCTCTTATTGACTAACTGGGGTCAATGTGGTGGGAGAAATTGCGAAGGTCAACATATAAAGTTTCCATGACATGTGCACACGCGCCGTATTGAAAATCCTTACGCAGGTCCGAGGATACATTGAACGTATTCAGGATACTTTCGGAATTAGAAATTAAAATTAGAACTTTAATTCTGAACATGTTTTTCTATTAATTGTCACACTTGTAAATGTTTATGTTCCTATTTTTATTTTTCATAAAGATGTAAATTGTACCACACTTGAAGAGTTAATTATATTTGAAACTGTACACGTTTATAAGTTATCTATTTACTTGTAGATACTGCAAGATCTTAAAGATAGATTAGATCGCACTTTACCGTTCCAAGCACCGTTACAAGGAGTAAATCAAAACTATGGTATAAATACCAATCTTCTTAAAACTGTCGTTGATTATTGGAAAACGAAATATGATTGGAAAAAACGAGAACAACTTCTCAACCAATATCCACAATTTATTACGAACATACAAGGATTAAATATCCATTATATTCACGTTAAACCCGCTCAAACTCAAGGATTAAAAGTATTACCTTTGTTAATGTTGCATGGGTGGCCGGGATCCGTTAGAGAATTTTATGAAATAATTCCACTATTAACTACACCGCAAAAAGGAAGAAACTTCGTTTTTGAATTAATTATTCCCAGCTTACCAGGTAGGAAAATCTAACATTATACTTTTAATTTGTTTCAAAAATACTATGAAATAATTAATAGAGTTTTATATTATCCTTACTTTGTGATTCGCCCTCGTAGTTAACTCAAATTGTATTGTACTTTTAGTTGTCTAACAGTAGGTGACTTTCCTCTCAATAATCACTAAGAGAAAGAACTTTGTATCCTTTTCTAATCTGTCCTTACAACCAATTAATAACGCCCGCGCTTGCGCGTCACATCCGTCACTCCTGTCATGTGGTGTCGCGAATGTAAACAAAACAGACCAGACTTGCATGTACTAGCGTTGTATTTGGATGTATTGTATTGTATATCGAAGAGTTTCAAAGATACGGTTATTCACGTTTCTTAAATGTGAAAATGTTTTGAAAAAGGTCTTCGTGAAGATATCCGGTGGCAAAAATAATACTAATCGTTGAATAAACTTCTATAATTTGAATATATATCCCGATAGAGAATAACATTGTTCCATCATTTGAACAGACCATTATTTCGCGCACTTCTCTTATTGGAGCCGCCATTAATTTCTTAGCTCGAGACCAACCAATCTCGTGAACGATCGCTCGTGTCCAGACTTTCCTATACACGAACTTTATATGTGAAATAGACATTTCTGTAACCGTTTTTATTTGATATAAACCACCTTTATAGTACAACCACCATTTTAATCTAATTATACTCGTAGATTAAATTTTTTTATGGGACTAAATTATTTCTAATATTTATAGGTTATGGTTTTTCTGAAGCCGCCGAAGTTGGCGGTTTAGGCGTACCGGAAGTAGCAGTCATCATGAAAAATTTGATGGAACGTTTGAATTTTAAGACTTACTATGTCCAAGGTGGTGATTGGGGAGCTATGATAAGTACTCTAATGGCAGTATTCTATCCAGAAAAAGTCATAGGTCTTCATTCTAATATGTGTTTAGTAAATTCGCCATTATCTAACTTAAAACTAATGTTGGGCAGTTTCTGGCCTTCGTTAGTTGTTGATGAAGAACATAAAGATTTGGTATATCCAAGATTGGACAAAATAATGTATTTGGTATTAGAAACTGGTTATATGCATTTACAAGCCACAAAACCAGATTCAATTGGTTAGTAATCAATAATATAGAAAGTCTTATCCAGGTTATGAACTCATCACAACAAAAATTAGTCAAAGAACTTCCTAGAAAGGGTATAAGCTATAATGCAACCCTACGTCAAGGATACTTCCCTGGAAGATCGCCCTAAATTATCCTTATCCCTAAAGGGGCTACTAAGAATGGCGGACGCCACGAACCCCTTCACGCTCCGTTTCGAATGTGGCGCGAAAACAAATACCCGATACTCTTTTTGGACACCTTGTACAAAAAAAACCTGTTAATAATTATTATAACTAAATATATTAGACATAACCTGACAACATTGACTAGTTGTAGTTAGTTATTTATAGTGATTTAATATCCAGCTCTTTTTATACTTAAAAGGTTTAATAGATGTCTTTGGAACATGCACAAAGATTAAAAAGAACTAAATTATAGGGCGTTGTTGCCAAACTTTCAAAGTTGGAAATAGAGGAAATTGGTAATGAATTACTATAAGCGTGGAAATACCTTGCCTCTACAATCTGTGAGGAGACTTCCCTACTAACCATTTGTTTTATTCCAGGAGTTGCATTACGCGACAGTCCAGTCGGTCTGGCTGCTTACATTCTGGAAAAGTTCACCGTCTGGACTAATCCAGCTTGGAAGGATTTAGAGGACGGAGGACTTACGAAAAAGTTCACAATGGATCAACTATTAGATAACATCATGGTATATTGGGTAACAAGATCTATTACCACTTCTATGAGATTATATTCTGAGTCCATCAATAAGAGAGTTGTTGGTTTGAATCTGGAAAGGTAAACGTTCTTAATTCATTCAAATCTCTATTAACTACCAATGCTGATTTTTTTTATTTTGTTTTTCAGCATACCTGTTGAAGTACCAAGCGGATGTTCAAGATTCAAATATGAACTAGCGTGGTTCCCTGAATCAATATTGAAAGATAAATATAAGAATTTGGTACATGTTACGAATCATGAAGGGGGACATTTTGCAGCTTTCGAAGTACCAGAAGTTCTGGCCAAAGATATTATTGATTTTACCACCAAAGTTGAAAGTATGAATGTGAAGAAATCTGTATAAGGTTTTATATATGTTATTGTTGTAAATATACACTCTGATGTTAATAATTTTTTTGTATCTTTTGTGAATTCGATACCCAAAAAATTATAGTTAAACTAAGGAAGTTGAGAGACACATTTAGTGATTAAGTTCTTCCAATATCAATTCCTGAAGACAGTTATGCGATGAACAATCAATATTTCATGAATACGCACGGCGTTCTTACCAAATTAAGAAATGAAAAATGTTTATTCCCCGTAGAAAATGCGGAAAACATCTAACAAACCGTCATTCCACGTGGACTCATCATCTCTACTGTTTACCAATCAAAACTTATAACATAAATGCATTTCTATTGGCCGAAGCTGTCGGAAGGCGTATGTACACAATTTTTTTAAATATTTCTGCCAGACAGCCTGCGATAAGCAGTGGCGTCGCTTGGTGCGATTCATATAATTCATAAATTTCTTTAAATAAATAGAAATATGAAGTTCTGCAGACCATGGACATATAAAGATAATGAAATTCCACAGTGTAGTGAGAATAAAGACAGGTATGAATTTAATAATGAAGATTTATATATACAAACCCAGCAAGTTATTTTATATATATTCTAATGTTTAAAATGGTCAAATATTCAGCAATCTGATAATGCAATCGTATGTTTGGGCGGCCTTCAGAGGCCCGTAGTGCCTTTCTTGACATTACCAAAGTCCAATGTCCTTTGAGAGCTGATCAGGTGCTTTGGCTTGAACCCTTTGATGTCGTTAGGCAGGTTATGGGGTTTGCTCAGGTGTTTAAACCGCGATGACGCGGTCTGCAGTTTCGTCCTCCTCCATGCACCAGTGACACTCCGGATCATCCGTGATGCCCATGGTGTGAAGGTGACGTCTTTGATGGCAGTGTCCGGTAACTAGTCTGATTTCGCGCCTATTTAGCTGGAGCAGCACTTTTGACCACACCAAACGAGCTGGATCTTGCAGCCATCACTCACCAAATTTTAAAGGACTCTCTTTTTGGTTACTTGACATATTGGTAACTTTTTTTGACAATTCCCCTAACAACAGAAGTATCGAACGTTGTTATAGTAAAACTCACCCTGTATATGCACACGTCGGTCTGCCTCTCTTACTTGGAGAATAAAATATATTGAAATAAATTTTGAAAGAATTTTCATTCAATATATTATCAATCATGTTTATATTTCTCATTATGAAATCATTTTGAGACTTTATTTCGTATAATTTTTGTATAAAACCTTTCTTTGTGTCTCTAATAACAAAATTAATTTGTGACAAACCTGGTACATATATGGAGAAATAATATAGAGTTTTATGGCTAGTACAAAATGATTCCGAAATAGATCGATGACAAAACACCATTTATTTACTAAACTGGAGTAACTTAGTGGAACGGGTTTTCTTGTCTGAATACCAATGTAGAAAACTACCGATTATGTGATCAAATTCAAAATACCGTACATTAAAAAGAGTATTAACTTTCTCTATGGCGCATCCTCCTCGAACATTGATAAATTTACGATACAGACGGACATTATCAAAAACTATAAACTCTTTCACGAAAAATTCCTTGTGGAAGATTCCTTGATCACAAACCACTCATATTATAGACAGTTCACGCGAATGAATTTAGGATAATTTTATTTTCCGCTTTCGGCACTAGGTGGATCGACCAGTGTAAATATACATCAAGTAGGTAAAAATTACGTAAATGTGAATTTTGTTTCTTCTGAGAATTTATTAGTAATAATTGTGCTGCTCTCGTATTATTTGTGATTTTTCGATAAAGGGTATAAACGTATAATAACATTTTAATTTCGAACCATTGATAAAATTAAAATGCAATTATTATGTAGAAAACTTGTAGTTAAAGTTTAGGATAATTCCCAGGTGGCGCTACAAAATTATACTACAGTGACCATCTAAATATATGTGATCTGTTCCATTATTTATGAATCACTTTTATTAGCACCTGAAAAATTCCGTGTAGATTTTTTATGAACAATAGATGGCGCTACCAAATGCCTAATAGGATTTAAGATATTGTGTTACAAAATTAAAAGAATAAAAATATTATTTTCAACCAAAATCAAAGGTTTTAACGCTGTATGAAAAATAGATTTTCCATATTCAAAATAGAGAAGTTGACATCTTCGTTGACTTTAATATTAAAATACTTTAATAGGTGGCAGCACATGAAAGTAATAGAAATAATTATGAGTATTGAATTTAAATCTCAAAAAATATATATAGATGGTGCAACTAATACTGAGACAATATTTTATATGCATGGTTTCAACAAGTTGGTAACTTCAGGATATTGAATTAGGTAAGTTTTTTTCTATACATATTTTAATTCAATGGCGATACATTATATATCGACTAAGTAATAACTAAACAAAATTCAATGTGTACTAAATTGCCGTAAGTAACACGTAGGTTATGATAATATTAACCTAATAAACTTCCTATAATGTAGGGTTAGAAGACATACACTAAGAAAAGTAACAACCGTGGACTACATATCAACTAATATGCCAAAAAGTGGTCAAATGCTTATTAAATATAATTCTAATATAAGTTACAAGAAGAATGAATATTGAGGAAGATTAATATTAGGTTATGACAGATATTTATTAATTTGAAAATATAAAGCAGTTTTCCATAATATATTGGATTTACATTTATACAGATACATATATAACACTTTTTCGGTTTAACAACATAAATATTTTCAAAATGGATTATTTAACTAATACCTTAATACATAATGTTTCTGTATTTTTTATATAGTTTTACCCATCCGAAATTGTTTACAATCGCAGATAATAACTATTGCGATTACCCCTATATAACTGTCAGATGTCAGTTAGGAGTATTACATTTAAAGACGATTCACTGTGCCTATACGACATTGACATATATCATATATGACCTCTTATCAGTAACCTACATTAATTATTGAATATAAATATTTTTTGATCACATTTATTATATTAAAAATAGTATAGAAAGTATTAACTTCCTCTTTGAATTAAACATATAATTAATGTAAAGAATACTTTATTCTATATACAATCACTCAAGAGCTCTCTTGTATACAACTGTCATCTTAAAAAAATATATAAATATTATATCTTTGTATGGTAAGCTCTCGTCTTATTATCGGTATCATTTGTTTAAAAGACAGTAACGAGCCCCCTAACATAAACATTAGAATTTCCAGTTTCATAAACATACAACATTAAGTAGCAGTTTGATCATCTGACTTCTATATCGCTATATTCTTATAATATCTTCTCGCCCTCCCAAGCATAATCGAATCTCAGAATGTGACCGTTGAAATTTTAATACACGAAATTGAATAAACGATTCTCCACCGTATGTTTTATGTACCTTCAGAATTTACATAACGGCCTAGGTCTACTACAAGTGATTCCGATAAATAAGATGACATAAGGGCTGTTTATAATCGTCGATTCCGTAGTCAGCTCCGCTCCCTCCTCTAGGTACCGAATAACCGGTCGCTTCTCACCCCACTCTTTACAACTCCTTTTTTCCTTCGGTAGTGGCTAAGAGTCGTTTAGTCTAAATAATATTTCACGTGTGTTACTTGTTGATTTCTATATTAAAGGGAATGTTCGATTACATCAAAACAAAGGAAGATATAGATATATTATTCGATATATGTTTTATTTAAATTAATTTTTTTGAAATTCGATGATATTACATTTATAAGATGAATTTGAAATAATTATACAATAAAACTTTCTCACATTGTGTATGGAACTACAGAAAGAACAGTTGATTCTCACAAAGACAAATCTTCAATTGCTTGACTCATTTCTTTCCATAAATGCATATGTGAAAAAAAAACTAATTTAAAGTCCTTGAGAGTAAATATAATACAAGAGAAATATTAATGTTTTACTTTTAATACAACCACATTACTTAAAATGCTTGAACAATAACTCATAGCATGAATTAAATCGTATTTCTATGCTCTAGAATTGTCTTTTGTAATTTATCTATGGCCAGCTATCAATGTTCATAATCAAACTTTTAAAACCTAGTCAAATCTAAACGATTTATTTTTGATTCAAAACTTACGAACCGTATAAAAATGCTGATTATTTCTCAAACCCACTTTATTTGGTATAATAAAACATCAAATTCAATATATATAACATTCTGTTTTAAAGAATTATTTATATTAAATGTGACAATTACTTTGACAAAGTTGTTCTCGTAGCCACTACCCGTTTGTTTACATTCTTAAAAGCACAGTTGTCAATTTAGGTTAACAAAATTTAATGGATTTTAGTACTGATTTCAGAATCGCGTATGACGTGTATTTTAAAAAATTAAATTTACGATATTTTTGGGGGTCCTTAAAGTGGCCGTTGGTCCAGGTAGAAAGGATAATATTCATAGGATCATCTGGAAGTGCATTAAATTGCGCCTGCGTTTCCAATTCGCGCCAATGCCCGGTACAGATGGCAGATGTTTTGTAACCATCGGAGTGTATACGGCAGAGTAAAATTCAGTGGTTTTTATTTAATTTTTTTCGGGTAAACGGCTTATCGAAATTAAGAAAAAACGGTACCACACCAAAGCCCGAAGTTTACACAACATGAAAATCGTATTTTTAACGTTTTTAAGCTAGCCTCGATGTTTATTCAGCTAGTGTTTTCTTACCAACTCTTGCGTTTACTAGCCTGCTTAGTTAGGAAACCATTTTGTTTCCTTCACGGGAATATGTAGTTTTTTTCTTTATGTTTTATTAATATAAATTAACCTCTTATCAAAATTTAGTGCAGTGCATATTTCTAGAATAGGACCAAAATTAAAGGTAAGCCCTGATGAGTATTTCTTTCCTAAATTTAAATGTCTAAATTCTGGAGTGATGGCGGTCAGGGCAGGGTGATATTGTCAGTAAAAGTCTGTATTTTTAACTATTCTTTATTATTTATTACACTATAGCTAACGACAATAGATGCTAATTTGTTTCAATGTTTTAATAGCCGTTAAAAACGATCGCAAGGGTGGTAGATGACGTCTCCCTCCCTTATGACTTTGCAGCATTCCAACGGTTTTTAAACGGAACACAACTTATTTTTATTGTTAGTGCGCCCTTTAATGAAAAGTTTTATTATTGAAAACGTGTAATACGTGTGATTCATATAAACATACTTAAGAATGAGGACAAACTCTGCCCAGAGATTAGGTATCTTAAATATTATTTTATGTAGCTATGTAGTCATTGAGTGTTGTGGAATATTATAATCGATCTACTTGGCTTTATAAATGTGTTTTTACCGGAATATTTTCTCTAGTTATAGTATTGATACGAAGTTTTTTGATACATGTTGAACTGGTTTACATATATTTTACATAATGATTATCGGCGTGCATCCATGTGTCGAGAGGTTATTGTTAAATCTACACGTTGCGATTAAAATTCGGTTACACATGGTTTGGGGCGTTGAAAAATATCATTTCATGTTGTCAGTTTTACTGTTCTTAATAATAAAATAATGACAACGTATAATTTATTAGAAGTTCATATATTTAGTTACGTTTTTCGGTGATTTGACGTTAATTAAAATGAAGTGATGAGCTTCGTTTTTATATCCTCTGTATAATAAACACTAACCTTTTTATATATATCATAATTAACAGAAATTAAATTATTATCAAAAAATGATAGTTTCTTCCAATAAATTTTACATCAGAAGATGCCCACATTTAATAATGTGACAAAAATTATGTCTGTACCAAGAGGTACTTGGCACTCTTCTAACTAAACTTCTCTAAAACGGGTCCATATTATTCGCATAGAAATTATACAGGTTTTTGAAAATATATTCACATATTTAATAAATATTGACTCATATGGAAGGGTTCAGTTTTACTTGACACTGTGTAGGAACCTAGGAATTTTTATTGGGATAAACCTGAAAAATATGCATAATTTGTAAGTCGATGACCTCTGCTGTGCCATTTAAATTACATAATACATATATCTTTTATTGGAAGCAAATATTGTGAATCATAATCCAAATGTGATTAAATTCAAATTCAACTATTTTTTAGTGTTTTCTAATGAATTATTTGAAGTAGAATCAGTATGATTTGGCTAAATCTCATAAAGAACATATTAACTAATAAGATATATATTTATTTATTTAACGATTTATCATCAAAAAGGATGAGAAAATAGTTACATGGTAGACAAATTAAAATTATATGTAAATATTTTTCCACACACTATTTCATATAAATTAAATTTCACATCTTATCCTATATTTTGTAAGAAAATCAGAGCAATTGGAAATCAGTTTTCACGAAATGAAATTTGCATTGAACAAAATCAAAATTTTTAAAAATTAGTTAAATATGTTAAACATGTTTTTGAATTTCATTACAAATTTCTATCAAAGCTTCAGTTAGAAACTTTTCTTTCTCATTCTATAATTGAAATGAAAGTTTATTAAACAAGTTTCTGTCTTTTGCATTTACATGAGTCTTTTATCCCTGAATTTATGTTTAAAACTATATATTCAACTTATAATAACTAAGTAGAGGATTTGATAGCCATTTGACAAAAATTAAAAAGGATATTACTCAAAACATATGGCATATCAAATTTCTTTCTGTTATTAAATTCCTTCCAATGTAGGGGATAAGTCTAGATGTCATTTTGAAATGGAATGTGAACTCTTTACAAATATATCTGTCTTTACAAAATTGTGATTTATAAACAAGAAGGGGAACCTTTGACAGACAATATAGGGATGACAATTTTTAAATATGAAATTGATCATGACAGAGCTACATTTACAATTGAAAACTTTAGATTATTCAAAAAATTAGAAGTTTCTACATATATTTATTTGAAAGTACAATTGAGGTACTGAACATGAAATAATATAGTCAACTCTCAAAATTAATAAATCTCTTAATAAAGTACAGGATATATTTCACTCATCTATTGAGGATTCTTCGTAGACCAATATCTTCAGTAACCATTAACAGAGATTGTTGATTTATTAGAAAAACATGTGCTTATAGCTATAATGTCGTTTCTGTTCGGACTTTTGCAAAATTTTCTTCTTACAGCTCCGAAACAAAGTTTTACAAAGATGCATTAAAGTTATTAGTATGTTAATATGATTTTTGAGGTTATATCCATTACTGACCAATAAAATTCCATTCAGTAATCAAATAAGTGAAAAAGGGAAAGACCATTATTGATAGTGTACAGAATATATTTCACTCATCCATTGAGGATTCTTCTTAGACCAGATATCTTCAGTAACCATTAAAAGAGATTGTTGATTTATCAGAAAAACATGTTCTTATAGCTATAATATAGTTTCTGTTCAGTCTTTTGCAAAATTTACTTCTTACAACTCCAAAACAAAGTTATACAAAGATGCATTAAATTTTTAGTATGTTAAAATGATTTTTGAAATTATATCCATAACTGATCAATAAAATTCTATGGAGAACTCTGTTCATCGGTATCTTCAGTAACCATTAAAAGAGTTTGTTGATTTATCAACAAAAAAGTGTTTAGAGCTGTAATCTCGTTTCTGTTCAGTCTTTTGCAAAATTTTCTAGTTAAAACTTCCGAACAAAGTTATACAGAGATGCCTTAGACTTCATAGTACATGGTCATCAGTATCTTCAGTAACCATTACATTTGATTGTTGATTCACCTGAAAAAATGGTTATTATACAGCTCCAGAACAAGTTATATAGAGTCTTAGAACTACTGTATGAGTCAGAATCTCTTCAATACCCTCTAACAACTCAATTTGAAATCTGCAGTTATTAACAGATGATTACAATTCAATTTGGTAATCAATGTAATGAAAAGACATGGTGAGACTGGGTTTTGAATCTTCAGTATACCATTATTGATAGGAAAATGGAAAACAAAAAGTTGTGTTGTAAAAATGAATATATATTGTCTCAATTTTTTATATTAGTTCTAGTGTTTTCATATTAAAATGATAGTTAAATTTATCTCATATGTTTTCAATAAAAAACTCTGTTTCCAACTTGACGACAAATGCTTAAGTGAAAATGAATACGAGAAAAAATGCCTTTTATCCGTCAGGTTATTTTAAAGCAGCCAGAAATAGGTACAAGTGTCCTTGACGCTAAATTAGAAGTGTATAGAAGAACTCATTATCTAACGCCCAGTAGGCACACTAACAACCTTGACAAAAACTATGCAGAGGAATATTCATTAAATCTTTTCCAACATTTCTGTATTATTTTGTTTTTTGTATTGTAATATTACAATAAATAAAATCAAGTCCATGTGCGAAGAATACCAAGAAAATATGGAAGAATCAAGATGCTAGTACAGAGAGTGATAAAAGTAACAAGAAATAATATGAAAAGCAAAATAATCTGACAACAGAAAATGGTACTAAATTGTCCATTGAATAAGAAAACTCAATTTCTATTTTGTGTATGAACGGACTATAATTATCTAAATTATAAAATTATCAAGTACACTATGAATTTGCATATTATAGGTGCGCAAATATTCTAACTCACAACACGTGTTTTTTTTCGAATTATTTAATTAAACTGTTAAAACTGTATTATCTAGAAAGTTATCTGACTGGCTGAATGTTTTCGATGTTAAGATCGATTTTTGACGTCTCATAACAGAAGACACCAGGTCGTTGTTTCTACATCTTATAACCTCAAATTTGATGTAGGTACAAAATAACATCACATTTTATAACGATGCCCATCCTAAAGTTGCTGAAGGAGAAATAAATTAACAATTGTAAGTAATAAAAATAAGTGTGAATATTTGGTTGATAACAAATATAACGTAAGTAATAGTTTTTGTTTTCGAAATATATTACTCAAAAATAAATTGTTTATTAATATGTAGAGTGTCTTTTTTATGCACATTATAGATAATTAGTTAACATCAGATGGAAATTTTTTTTTATTACTTACAGGGTGAAAAAAATATTTGGATATTATCATATCTATTTAAATACAATAACAGATTATTTTCTATATTATATTTAAATAACAATTTATCAAAGATTAAATAATAGTCACGTATATGGTATATCTTTACTAGACGTATATTTCAATAACAAATTCAGTGATTTAATTTTTCTGTATATGCTTGTTCAAACAGTATAATAGATTTAAATAAATTTGCAACAGATCTTGCACCATCCATTTATATCAACGTAATAATTGTTTAAATAAATTGTATTTTATGCTACTTCAAATAAACGTATTTATTACATACAGGGTCACTTATGATTCAAAAACTCGAGCTTAACAATGCAATTATGTAACTTTTTACATCTGAAAAGTTATTATCAAACCATTCAATCTCGTATTGATTGGAATACTAACGTTTTAAAAATTATTTCAATTTATCTTCAGCCTCTGGATATAAGTACAACATGGATTATTTTCCACGTCAACATAAAAATGCATTATCAGTAATTTGAATGTATATATGAGCATAAGATTCATAATTGCCAATTTTAGAACTTCTTTACCTATTTGTCTGTCAAAATACCCTGCATTTTAGTTTCTACTTCAATTAAGACAAGTTTTAATCTAAAATTGTTTATTCTGTATTTGAAAACTCTCATTCAGGTTTTACTTGTGGATATCTATATACTTAAAATTTTATTTGTTAAATTATCAATGTTTTCCGACTTGATGCCGAAAATTCGGGAGTTTCGGAACACCCCGTATACAATACGTGTCTTAAATTACAGAAATTTTACGAAAATATATGTTAGAAAAACAAATTTTTTGTAGGTTATGTCAGATCAACAGTTCACTGATTCAAATGATTTTTTATTAAATGTTCATATTTGGTTTAATCACATTGTACAGTTACAATTCCGACCACTACTTATGACTCACCCGGCACAATATAATACCCCGGATATCCATTTGTTATAATTTGTCTGTTCATCAGAATTTTGTTGTTGTTAGTACACACTTAACTGTTGCATTCCATTAGGGAAAATAATAGTTTGATAGCATCGCTATTTAGTTTATACAGTGAGGTCTATAAGTAAGGAATAAACTTATGACCACAAAAAAAAATGGAAAACACGATTCCGCGTAATTTAAATGTTCGTGAATAATTTGTTTTAAGATATAGATAAAACTAGTTGAAAAAATTAAGAAAATTGTTTAATTTTAAAAATTATGCAAATATTTGTGTATGATATCCACTTAAAGTCACCTATAGTACATAATCTTTCCTACGTTTACATCCTCCTCTAAAGAGCAGTCTCCATTAGACTCTAATTCAGATGACTAATCACCCACTAGCTCTGAACTAATTGATTATGAAATCAAGGTGTCTAGGAGCCGGGCAAAACCGGGGATTCGACGGGAATTTTCAGTAATTTTGAGTGGGACAACGAAGCACAACAAGCTGGTGTTGGTATAGCTCAAAAACCTTCCAACTGAGCTCGAAACTCGCATCATCCAATCGAAACAACATTAGAACCTCTCTCGTAACTGCACTCTTACTGGCTCACGTATCTATGCTTGCCTAACTTGAGAGCGTTGCTTGAATTCTGTACGATGGCTAGAAAACATACAAGTTTTTAAAAAAATTCAGTCACTATATCCGCATTTGAAAAAATTCACATCTTCTATGCAAAAAACGAATCAGAAGCCATCATGTGGAAGTTTTAAGACCGTAGAGAAGTCTTTGGATAATAAATTACTATTGGCCGAATTAGCATTCTTTCACTCTTTATCCGAAGAACTAGAGCCAATCCTTGAAAATTGTCAAAGTGTTTGGCCCCTAACTCTGATTTTCGTTCTGAATAACTTTATTGAGGCGGTTCGTTGCAGTGCGAAATTTTCTGTCAATAAGAAAATTTTGGTTGAATATTGAAAAGAAGAAACAGTTCTATGCTAAAGATTAATGTGGAATTTTCTACAAAAAATTGGTGAAATAGAAAAAATATATGAATGACACTCTATATGAGGAATGCCTACTCAAGGTGTGTGCAGCCCAATCACAAGATTTGCTGGAAACTAAAAAAAGAAAACGAGAAAAACTGGATACTAAAATTAAAAAAAACCCTTGAAGACTCTCAAAAATAGCTTTCAACAGGGGAGGAAGAAGTGGTTGAATTAAAAAAACAACTTTCTTGTTTTATTATATCTGAATTTTCTAAAATAAATATTTATTATCGTAAAAGTGTAGTAAAATCACGAAATTTCAATCGGGAAAAAGTGAAAACCAACCGGGAGAAAGACGGGCACTTCATTTTCAATTTTTACTAGACTAGAACCCAAATATACAATTGGAAAACTGTAACTTCAATCGATAGTTTCCAATATCTAGTGTCAGTAATATCCATTAATAACGATATTAAACAAGAAGCTATCACGAACTCCTGGAGTACGTGAAAAACCGCTCAATACCTAGATCAACCAAAGAATCCCTCACAAGTCCTCTTACACCCATTTCTGGTTTATGGGTCGGAAAGTTGGATATAGATCAAAAAATTTTTAGCGTTCGATATGAAAAAAAAATATATGAGTCAGTAAAAGAAAATTAGTAGTGAAGAATACGTCATAATCAGGTCATTTTACAAAAACAGAGGTTGTTAAGTATCATAATTGCAAGACTGCGGTAGATCACGTCATGCGGATGGATGATTCCAAAAAGGATCAGTGTTGAACTAACCGGAAAAAAAAAGGTTCGAGGACATATGTTTAGATGACTGGACTGATGTAGAGAAGATTCTTGGAATATACAATTGACAGCTGCCTGCGAAAGAGATCAATAGAAGGAATCATCAGAGGCAGACAGTATCTAGTAATGGATTGTCGTACTGAGAATCATAACGACTAAGTGAAATAAATCGTGTATTTACTTGTTTCGCATATACCGAGAATTTATTTCGTAGCGATTTCGAAAAGAAATTGGTCATATCTTTTTGAACACCCTATCTAATTTGGGGAAACTGCAACATGTAGGTAAGAACGAAAATTATAGTTAGACATCTAAATATGAAATATATAGGGTGTTGTAATATATATTTGATTATTCAATGCTATAGGGTGCGAAATTAATATAAAACTACTAAATTACTAAGTCACCCTGTTAAATATTGCGTAACCACACAATATAGAAACGAGTATCTATAAATTTAAATATACAGGGTGTTTGATTCGAAAAAATAGTTACCTATGTCAATATTAGAGATACAAAAAATGCTAGTTCTAATTTTTTTTTGATGCCGGTGTATTTCCCAAGAATACCACACCCTGTATGAGAATTATGAGAATTAACAGTAGAATACCACTTTAATGAAAGTTCTTGCACTAAGTGAAGATTATATTTACGACATTGAAGCATCTATTATAATAATTCGTGAACATTGACGAATTAACTATTTTGGGTGTTGGGAGATGCAGAAACTAATCAGTCGATACCGTCAATAAGGTGATCAACTAGTTTCTAAAACTTTGATAAAAATATACAATGAAAACAATATCACTAGTTTCGTCATTGTTAAATAATGAGGACAAATGTTATTTCCCGCAGCAATAAAATTACATGAGCGCAGTAGTAGGAATTTTCAATGCGTATACTTTAAATCAAACGTATATTCACACTTCAACTTAAACTAAAAAATGTGAAGATTACATCGGACGATAGAATTTTTTTACATCAGATTCTTGTTGAATCACCTGTAGACTACTTTGGGAATCACGAGGCCTACTTACTTTTAATCAGACACGCTGTAGGATGAGGGACGCCATGACATCTATCAAAATTTTACATAAACTTGTTTTAATATTCATATAAACAAAACTGTTTCCGTTGTTAATTAACTTTGGAAAAAAAAGAATCTTGATTGTTACTTCTACATTATTTTTTACGCTATTAACAATTTAAGAAACTGAGAAAAAATTACCCTAAATGCGATCAGTGCTGTAAAATGATTTGTAAATCGTTATCTGCTATCAAAATCATCATATAAACATATATTATGCTGAACGGGTGTCCAATATTCTATATTAA
The DNA here is from genome assembly GCF_026230105.1 of Diorhabda sublineata. Lineage (NCBI taxonomy): Eukaryota > Metazoa > Arthropoda > Insecta > Coleoptera > Chrysomelidae > Diorhabda > Diorhabda sublineata. The sequence goes on along the minus strand of NC_079474.1, from coordinate 4,724,722 downwards.
AGTTTATATATAAAAAGTGATCTGTAAATTGGGTACCGCAACTACTTGTTGCTGATTAAAAGCTCGCTGCTGAAAAATAACGGTTTCATTATATTGAAACTGCGAAATCAGGTTTTCCAAATATGATTTGTGGCATTTTTTTTTTATTCGCTTATGTATATATATTTCAGATTCTATCAAACTCCCGACAAAAACTTCCAAAACACAATGACCAAAAAGTGATACAAAACCAACCACAAAACCAAACCAGAGCACCATGCCTCGTACAATCAGAAATAGCGAGAGTCCTCGAGGGGGTTACAGGACCGTACCCTCGAGCTCTACACCAGACATGACTATCATCAAATCCGAACTGACACCGAGTCCGCATTTGCTGGATCATGGTTACGGAGCTACGCCTATCAATCAGATTATGTCGCCATCGATTCCGACCCAAGCGCCAGCTGTCAAACGGTAGGTTTTGTAATTAATTGTTGCTTGAGAAGAAATATGTAATAAATTTAGCTTTTTAGTAGATGCTGCTTTGTTTTTTGTATTACTCTCTTTTTTTTACTTCCCAATTTTAATCCTAATTTTCTCTGACGGTTGAAAATGCAATTAAAACCGTTAGCTCTACTTTAGCATTTTGTTTTTTACCAAACAAATATACTATCTGCCAAAAGTTTTTGTCCAACCTATATTTTGCGTGATGCATAACAAATAAAAACAATACGGTAATTTTAATGATATTCCTAACAGTAATAATAATAATGCCAATAATATCGAGAAAGGCATTGTTATGAACGGAAATATGCAACTTCCCAACGGTGATGGAAAACGGAGAAACCGACAATTACCTAGGATGTTAAAAGACTAAGTTATTGGCACCACAAGCAGGCAAAAGCTAGGATCCTGGATCAATACACCAAAAGAGTGAAAACACTTATGCAATCCGAATTAAATGCATTCAAATTAATCCAGGCAATCAATCCTGAAGTGGACGAGAACAGAGCTAGAGGGTATTCAGAGGTTGATATAAACAATCATAACGAAGAACAACAACCACCTCCCGGAGTCATCCACCAATCGGAAACCTCAACTCTGGATAAGGATTATTCACCCTTCAACCTCGCATCGCCAGAATATCTGACGTATTGGACACCGAGAAGCTGGAACAATGCTTACGAAAGCACTACACGGTAGACATCAAAAGGACCTCAACCAGCCGCATGTTGACGAAGAAGCTTCAAATAGATGGCTTACTGGCGGAAATCTCTTTCTAGAGAACGAAGGATTCATGGCGGCTATCCAAGATCAAGTTATTAACGCGAATATCTACAAGAAAAATGTTATTAATACCGACTATCTACACCGGCATAACCAAGTGTGCAACATCATCCACCAGAAACTGGTCAACAAGCTCGAACTCAATACTTATAGACCCTATTACAAGTACCAGCCGCAGGGTAACGATTAACAGACTTGACACCGTGGTGGTCGATAGAAGAGTCAATTCAGTCCTTCTTGTCGATGTCGCTATACCGAACACTAATAACGTTTTCAACAAACACCAGGAGAAACTGGCCAAATACGCTGATCTCGCAATTGAGATTAAACAGATGTGGCACAGCGAAAATGTGGAAATAGTCCCAGTTATTATGTCAGCAATCGGCGTCGTGCCTGGGATCCTGCACGACAGCATCGCCAAACTAGGATTTTCAAAAAACACCGAGCCTAATCCTTTTGATACTTTGTATAACGATTATATTGATAAAAATGAGGAATTGGAAGAAATAGTAGATGTTTTTGAAAATTAAGTTGAATCTGAAGAAAATAAGGATAAACAATCCGTAAATTTCAGACAAAGAATCAAAAATAATTGAAATAAACAATTAAATTCGTATAAATAAACGAATCGGAATTAAACCATGATAAAGAAAAAACTATAAATTAGAAAAAGATCTCTGTAGATTATTAGAAGAAGAAGAAAATGAACAGAAATTAGAAATAGAATCATTTGATAAAGGAAAGTTAGACATATAATTGAAGTATACAAGATTAGATGAATTGAAAAGAAAAGAAAATGATACTGAAATTGAAGTAAAAGAAAATGCAAAAATAATGATTCAACAATGGAAGAAAAGGATATAAATAATGTAATAGAAATGGATAATGAAATTATTCAGTTCAAAAAGTTGATTAATTCAATTTTGTAATTTGTAAATGTAATAAATAAAGTTTCGTTATATCATCGATATAACCCCATTTTGCTTTTATTATTTAGGTGCATAAATTTTGCATTCTGTGTAACAATTTCGATAAATAACCGTCCATTCACTTTTCATGATATTCCAAAGATGTAAAGGGGAAGTAGGACATGCTTTCTGACTTCCCTGTCCAATTTGTACCACAACAACTCAATCGGGTTGAGGTCGGGCGACTGTGACGGCTAAATCATTACTTTCAGTGTATTCTTTCTTTCCCCAAATCTTTTACACAGCTTTGAGGAATGCTTGGAATCGTTGTCATGCTGGAAGATAAATTTTTAACCAATCATTTTCCTAATATTATTTTATAGCCTTCTTTCTTCAAAATCTTTTCAATATTTATCAGATCTCCAATCGCATTTTCTCCAAAACATCCCCAAACCATTACCGAACTTCCGTCTTTTTTTACAACAGGTATTACATATAGATCGAAAATTCATTCGTCTTTGGACGTCTTAGACCCAAAAACCACTTCCAACTTTTATGTTTATGCCACTGCAACCTCTTACTTTTATTTTGACGGCTTTATGGTTAACTGCCGAGTTAATTGACATCGTTTGTGTAGCGGTGTGATGTTATTATGAAGAATGATTCCGCTTCTTGATAGTTTCACAAATTTCTCCAATGGTTTCTGGCTTATGAATGGGTGTTGCTGTCTCGCTACGTGACTGGTGATCTCGAAGATCCTCTTCTATATCATCCAGCCATCGTTTGCGCGGTCACCGGCCATCGAGAGGCTTCTGCCGGTGCGCTTCGCGTACTCCCTGTTCCTCAGGCATACGCTCCAAGAAGCCTAGCCGTCTGAGTCTGGCTCTCTTGACTATCACCAGGCTGGGGTCCTCATAGAGTCGGTAGAGCTCGGTGTTTGTTTTAGCTGCGCCACATGCTCTGCTGGCTCACTGGTCCATATATTCATTCATTCATAAGATTTTTTTCTCCAACGTGTTGAGCAGCCTCTCCTCGCGTGACTGGTGATACCAGACGAATAGGTGACCGTTCGCTTCGACGTATATATCTAAATCCAAAAATCGACCAGGAACAGTTACGATATCGTGGGTCTCTTTCCTTCAATTCTTTTATTGTTTTGAATTTCTTCTATCTCTAATTATTCATTTCATCAATTTGATCGACCTACCTCAGTGATTCCTTGAAACGTCTGCATAGCTCCACGTATAAAAAGTGTGTCTTTAATATTAAACAATTCTCACAAGAATTTCTAATTTAAAAGTAGAACTTTATCAATATGATTAGACTTACCTTATCAATTGAATATTTTAGAGATAGACTTTAATGTTATTTATAAATGGTAACGAGATTACGTGGCGATGGTTTACAAGTTTGCAAATTAGTGTAGGCTATTAAAAGTTTTACGTCGACAAAATTTTCATTACCACCTCTGACACAGAATATTTTCCCCTAAAATATATGATAAATCGAAAAACACAAGAAATACTTAGACAGTTATAGTCCATTCGTTTAGAAAGCGAAACATATTACCTGACTGAAAGTAATAACGACAAAGCACCACAAGATGGCCTCTTTGAATTAAATTTACACTTATATACACGCAGTTTTGTGATATTTCAGATTGATCACCTTATATCTTCACCAATACATGGCTTTTTTGATATATTTTTATTAGAATAATGGAATTTTCAATTCCACCAGATTAAAACTTGTCATTCCCTCGAAAATTCAAGTTTAGTTCACTTTCCTTACTGCTCTGCTCAAAGGAGTTCTGTTTTAAGAGCATTCGCCTTATTTTTATTGCATTCGTTCGGGTAAAATTTCTTTACACTCTAAACGAATGGACTATAACATATTTCTTCATATTTCAAAATTTAATTATTTGCTTAATGGCTCTAACTAGTCTTCAATTTTAGTAAAAAAGGAAATTTTTTCTTGCCAACCAAATGGAAAACTAAAATAAAAATAGCGACCCCTTAGAGTTGAACTACATGTCTATGAATTCTTGAACAAAATATAAATACAAAATAATAAAAAAATCTAATATAAATAAAAAAGTTTCTTCGTGTACATTAGCAGATCGTTTTGACGAGCTATAAACAAGATTTAAGATTCCATTATCGGGTGTACTGAGTCCATATTTGTGATCATTAAAATCTCTTTTTAACGAATTTTTGCTTACACTTTTTTATATGAAAAAACACCTGAAATCAAGACAAATCGTTATAAAAAAATTTTTTTTTGAATAAAGAAATGAGAAAACGTTTCAATTTACAAAACATAGGTAACTGAAGACTATGGTGATTTTTAACATTCATTTCTTGAAAAGCTGAACTTAAATCGTGCTCCATAACAAAATAAATTACTTGGAAATTAGTTCACTGAACCAGGAAGTAGTTTATATCGAAGAAAAGAGCAGTTACATCATATTTAAAAAAAAAACAATAAGTAGATCTTATCTTAAAAAATTGAATTTCTTATAAATTACTTTTGCAAATAAATAGTAGATACTAAAATAAAATCTAATATAAGTAAAAATTAAATATGGTTAGGTTAATTTAACATTTTTCTTTTTTTATCTACTATAATTGTGACTGATAGACCCACTTTAGTCCACACATAAACTAACTATCTTAGTAACCTTTTAATCTTGGATGTGTTACCCAAAAACGCGTTAGAATTGTAGGTATATCTTTTTTAGTCGAATAATGTACATCTTCATGTCCAAATATTCATTCGATTAATTTCTAAACTCTCACCTACCTCATTTATTCCCATTTTTATCTCTTTTTATATTTATCTATTATTTTGAACTAGTACCATTACAGCAGAACTATTTTCCTCCCATTTTGCAAAATAATAATTTTATTTAAATTAATTATTTGTAGGAAATTAAATTTGGACTCTCATCACTGTGTAGCACCGTCAGTGGTGCGAATAGATAATGAATTTAAGGCACCACAACCTAAGAAACCAAGAAGGCAACCACCGGCTAAGAAGAATACTAGGTATGACACTTCGTTGAGTTTATTAACAAAGAAATTCTCAGATCTGTTAGAGAGGAGCCCCAATGGTGTAGTAGATTTGAATAGAGCATCTTTAGAACTAAAGGTAAGCTATAATTTTATATTAGGATAAAATAAAACAAAAGTTCAAATGTATAATTGAAAAATAGACAAGTATCTAGTATATAAGCTATTCGTTGGACCGCAATCCTTCAGTTATATGAAAATAACTAAAAATCAGTTAAATAGTGTGGAGCACAACTTTGAGTTATGGTGAAAGATCATAGGCAAGTGAAATAGTTCATATTAGAAAATACAGACAGAAAAACACTCAAAAGTGTTAACAGGTTTGTAAGCTCGAAAGATGTCCAAAATTGATGGGGTTGTTGAGGAGTTCTTGTGTAGTTTCTTCCAATCACAGAATAGCTTAACAAGTGTACAGTTTATGATACTAGACTTACAATATCCACTGACAGAGAACGAACATGAAGGTTTCAGTTTTTAAGTCGTTGGATAAGAAGAATAAAGTTGAAGATTGTAAACCAAATGTAGAGGACTATAATAGATCAGTCACAAATCACCTCAGCAAAAACTATTCATCCTTATTCTTTCTTCCATAATGGGTCTTTCGCCTATTTCTTTTGAAATATCTTTCCTTATCCTGGCTCCAGGTTTATCACTCCACCTCTTTCGTGGTCGACTTCTACTTCGTGTTCCAATTGGATCTTTATCTGAATAGTATGAAAAAACATGGATTATAATGAATAAAACAATATTAAGATGGAAAGAAGATCAAATAATTTGAAAAACAACAAAGGAATAGGGGGAGATATGGAGGATGTAAGAAGAATTCTAAAAACAGAAAAGGTTAAAAGAAGTGATGGTAACAGAATAAAGAAAAGGAAAAGAAAGAGAAGTTTGTTAATCAGCTCAGAACTAAGTCTAATAGAGACAGATGGTTTTAATATTTTAGAATCTTTAAACAAACTTTGTATGAACAAATTAATTCATATGACAATCTATTTTATATTATTATAACACTCAGTATTGGATTTGAAATTTTCTTCTTACCCTTAGATCTCGCGATACAATTCGAGGCCATGATCAGAATTGGCTCCCTGGATCATGTGATTTAACGCAATTAGTTTTCTTTTATGACCTATGACAACAAGCCCACTACCACAAATGCATTAAAGGAGGAAATTCAACGTTCTATCAACTTTATGATTCAGTAAAAAAACTACAATTACAATAATTAAGAGGATTGATGCAAATATTTCAGGAAATGATAAAAGAGGTTTTAATTCCATGTAGACATGCTTACTTGTGTTTGAAATCTTCTGGATTAGAAGATTTTTGTCTATTTTTGCTATATAAGATGTTGACCATACACATGTGAGTCTAGTATGTAATGATTTCTTAAAATAATTGATTAAGCACTGATAATAGCTTGACATAATTGAAAATAACTCTTATTTTGTGAGTTCCTTTGTACTATATATCACACAAGAGCTCTCGAAACTGCAGTACAATAAAACAATAAAAAAATGATGGAAAATGGCCTGCGAATACAATATGAAATTTTTTCAGTGGTGTTCAGTGTTCAACTTGAGTGGATTTTGATCTTTTTTTCTTCTTGTGAGTTTGTAATTTTTTTGTAAATGTAATTTTTTTTTGTTAGGTGCAAAAAAGGAGGATTTATGACATCACAAATGTACTGGAAGGTATCGGTATATTAGAAAAAAAATCAAAAAATAATATCCAATGGAAAGGGGCACATGGACAAAACAGTAAGTATCTGACTTTAACAAAGAAGATACAGAGTCTAGAAGACATGGAAAATAATCTAGATAGGCTGATAGTGTCCGCAGAAAGCGAATTGAGTAAATTAACGAATGACAGGTCAGTTAACAGTCGTTTAATCACATTATAAAATATTTTTTTCGCGATTCATTCAGTCAAGTGTTATATTTGAAGGAAGTAACGATTTTTATATTTATAATATCCACAGGTACGGATATGTAACTTACCAAGATCTCCGATCCATCGACTCCTTCCGAAATAAAACAGTGATGGCGATCAAAGCGCCACCAAGTACACAACTTTCCGTACCTAGAACCGACAGGTACGAAGATAAATACAGTATCCAAATGAAAAGTGAAATCGGTGAAATTGATGTATTTCTTTGTCCGGAGAACATCCCTCCAGTCAAACCTAAACACGTACCACCAATGGATATGTTATTGAGGGATATTAAAATCAGTCCCGGTCTATTTGATATGTCTACTCCGCTAGTGCCTCAGTTGGAAAGCCCAACGCCTAGACCAATATCGTCAGGGGTAAGTATGGCAACTACACTCACATGCAAAAAAATCGACTTACTGTCAAAAGTCGATTTTTTTGCTCACGAGTGTACTTTAAATGGTTGTTTACAGCTGACAGTAGATTTTAACTACTATTGAATCTTCTTAAAGGTTATTATATTTTTTTCTTGTAGATTTGCAGAAATATAACTTTTTCAAAAGACTCCTTCGATCCAGGTCCAAGTTCGCTAGGTAATAATCAAGATGAACATCAAAATCACCTGCAGAATCAATCACATCAACAAAACCAGCAATTGGTGACGCCGCAACACTCCCCCGAACAATTGTTAAAGAGCGAAATGTTTCTACAGGGTGATGGAGAAGGATTTGGTCCTATGGTGGGGCGTTATAACTTTAGTAGTACACAGACTGAAATTAATAGTAATTTAGGTAAAAATTTACGTTATCATTTAAAACTCAATATAACTTTAACCCTACAACACCCAAATTCTATTCTTCGATTGTATTTACGATGTTAATTGATCACGAAGGGTGCAATTTCCTTTTCTATGTTCTACAATAATTATTTTTATTCAGTGTCAGTTTTTAGTTGGAATACTGGTTATTCTGACAGCTTCTCTTCCATGTAATAAAATTAAACAAATTCTGTAAAAATGACAACAACTAGGCAGTGTTATCCCTTGCAATGTATTTTTGGGTGTTTCCCATAGTCCTCTGCTATGATATGTGGCTATATGAGAGTTTGAGGAGTCTTTTGGATTAATGAGAATACCTCGACGATATTCTGACTCTTCTGATATTTTAACTCTATCAAATTTTGTTTCATCAATAGAATCTTTAATATCCTTAATTAGTCTTACTTCTTGAGAAGCATTTTCAAGATAGTGAAAAAGAATTAGTTCATTAAGAATAAAAATTCCTTTGATGAATTTAATCCACCTGCGGCTAGAAGTATCAGAATTGAGATTTTTGAGTTGTAGTAGGAAGAGGTTCCAAGCTTATAATCTTTTAATTTTGTAACAATAGAAAGGTTTATTACAATCTTGGATTTTCTTTCTACAAGAATTGCCTATAGCCTACATTATTTGTTTTTATAATTTGCTTTTAAATTATATGTTTGTCTATACTGACTTCTGTACAAATTACCAACATCTAAACAAGAGATTTTATCGAGAAACGCCTGTTTTCATGAAATAAAGTAATAAATAAAACTTGAAAACAAAAATGCACAGAGTTAACAACTTTTTTTAATTCCTTCTTCCGCAATTTGTAATGTACCCATTTAAACAGTATGACATATTATCATTCAATTGATTTTTAGCTACTTGTGATAAATTAATCATCTATTGATGATGGTTACATCTTCAATAGGCAAATGAGTAAACCTTGGCATATTAGGGTCCTGTTGGAAAATGAGATTTCCTAGCTGCTGAAGATATGGAGGCGCATTGGTTATGTAATTAGCTGGGTTTAGGTTTCCACTCATGATGAAGATGATTTCAAACCATTACATATTGTACTAAATTTCGTTGGATTTCTCCTTGCATCTGTTTCCAACATCTCAATAATGTTGTAATATTTCGGTTATCGGTTGCCTCTTTCATCCTACTAATACTATGATATTGAAAATACGTTTGTTGGAAAAAATGTTCTCAACTTTAGAACAATTTCCAAAATTGGAGGTTAATTACACACTGACTAATTTAATTATTCAAATTTATTTTTTGTTTATTGTAAATGAAAAACTTCAAATGAATTACTGCCTGTACTTTGTTTCATGAAACGAAAATTTAATAAAATCGTTCAACAAATTCTAGTTGTTCCAATTTTTATTGAAGTTAGTATAGATTTAATACTAAAAAAGGAAGTTATTTTACTAACATAAACTTCTTTTGATCATAATTTTTGTTTAATTTGATTTAATTTATTGTAAACGTATCAATATTTCACAGTACTTCCTTTTGTGAGTATTTTGTAAAATAACTTTTTTACTATAATTTCCACTAACAGAAGGGACTAACTCTCCTTTTCAGCACAATCAGTAATTGCGTTCCTGAGCTCTATCTGTGACTTGTGTCACTTTTAAATTCACATCACAGGCAGAGTTCTAGCTACGCGGCTACTAAACACTTCGCTTGGGTTGCTTGGATATCATTAACATTTGTTATTAACAATTTTTCAGGTAACTTACTTGCTTACTTAATCCTGAAGCGGTTCTACCTTTTTCGGGTGGGTCTTTTGTCTTATTTCTTATCGGTATGTCAATATGGGTATGGCTACTTTTTTATATATTTGTTTTTTGTTTGTTTTGATATTTCCTTAATGGCTATAAACTGTGTCTTAATTGTGTTGTATAATATCCCGGCTGTTCTAGTTCCCACGTTTATTTTTTGTTCCAATCTTCTATCTTCTGTTAGTGTCATGATAAGGTATTGAAAGCTTTTGATCTGCTCTATATTTTATTTATCTTCTCCTTTCGGCTTATCATCATCGTCTTGTACTCTTGGTTGTCTCATCTACTGCCATTATTACTATGTCATCTGAGTATAGTATTTCCCGATATTTTAATGTCTCCCATTTTCCAATGCCCGATTTTATACTATTTTATTTGTCTTTTTGTTTTTTTCCTTCATCTAACACTATGGTAAATAATAATGGGCTTAATATACATCCTTGCTTTACTCTTCTTGTTTCGAACCTATTTGCCTAACTCTTGACATAGTTTTTCGTCTGTTAAAGCCTTTACTCCGTTTATTAGTTTTTTTCTATACCTCTGTTATTTAGGATTTTCCATATACCATTCCTATTGACGATTTCAAAATTTTTCTATATAATATAAACATACACCGATTCAATACTACGCTTAATAATAATTATTTGTAACTTGTTATTAATTAATATTGTGCTTTGGGCCACTGCTTTACTCTTATAATGTGCTGCATCCCATGAGGGCTGCTGTAACTAGCGTAGCACCATGGGATTCAGCTCACTATTTGAGCTACCGACATCTAACTCTGCTGTAATTGTTGCTTTATGGTATATTTAGCCTTTTAAGCTTAAAGGGGCTGGGTGTTAATCAAATGATATCACTGTATTATACTATTAACCAAAATCATTTTACAATGAACACATTTTTTTCTACGACTATACCTAGACTCATTATTTTGATAACCAAGGTAAAGTAGACCAATGGTTGCAGAAACTTTATTTTTTAAAACGGGTAAAATCTGGTTGAATCTACATATTCTATGGTAACAATCTACATAAGATGCTACAAGATCGCACCATGAATTAATTTAAACAAATTGGTTTTAATTTTGATTTTGAATCTCGAAACTCCATTTAATTGAAATTGTCCTCAAAAGTGGTTTGGGAATCAGTTGAATACAGTTTAAATTTATTGTATTTTATCGGGGAATTATGTTTATTATCTGGTAGATTGTAATTGAGTTTTTTTTTTAAGTTTTTACATTGATATTTCACTATACTCACACAGTTTACTTTAATTTTTTTTTCTGTTACAGGTATTACGGATCCTCTGTTGAGCAGTGAGTTGGTCTTATTAGAACCACTTATGCAATCCGAGTACAACTTCAGTTTAGACTCAACGGAAGGTTTAGCGGATCTCTTCGATTATGATTTTCTTTGTTGAAAGATTTTTGCTCACCCATGTACAAATTACACTTAAAAAAAATACCACATCATTCGGAAAGATACGATAGTTATATATCTTGAATAATTGTTTGGCTTATTGTTACAAAATCGTCACAAGAAGTGGCCTTAGAAATGTTCCTTGTAGTACTCCAATGTTTAGATGTTTTTTTTTGTTTTGGTTGGATTTTAGTGAGTTTTTTGAAATTTTGGACAATATTTAAACAGGGTAATTGTTTTAGGAGTTGGTAAATGGACGTTGTTAAATTTTACAAGTGTTGTTTGTTCCATTTGAATAATTTTATGACAACAATCAAATAATTTTCGAATTTCGTGGTATAAAATTTTTTCGATAGTTACCAGAAATGTTTATTAAATTTATTTCAGTCTTGTTTGCTTCCTTTTCATTGTTATATGAATATAACTTTCATGTCTTTCTGAAGGGTGTTACAAAATAATTACTTTTAGTAATATCGAATAGGTAAATTCACAGAGTCCACATGTCATTTGATATTTTTTCACATTTTTTGGCATACAATATTTTTCCATCTTGAGGTTTAAAACGTTCAGAACCTTCGAAAAAGAACAGAACATGTTTTTTGTGCAATTTTTAATATTTCATCATGTTCTGTAATGATTTCCATTTGAGGAATGGTTTTACTCATAACATAAACTAATTTCTATTACAAATCTACATATGTTTCATATTTGATGAAGGTAACTTCATTTTATGTAGTTTTGTTTTCAAAATTTCTCAAAATGCTATACAAATTTTTAGCTTTTAAACTTACCTTTAGATTAATTAAAACCTCAAGTAATTTTGACTTACATTTTAATAGTAAATTGATAACTGACCTGACAAAGTGAGGAAAAGCAGTTCATCGATCCTAATTACCAAATTTTAATGTTTTAAATATCAATTTTTGTAATTTTAAAGGGTTTTATTAAATTTCCAAATTTCCAAATAAATTTCAAAGTAACAAAGTAAGTAAAAGTATTTAATTGATTTTGATTGTTAAAAATTTCATTGTTTAAAATAACCCTTCATGAAATTCAATATTATTCCACGTCACGCTAGCGAAAAATTTAGTGCATCATCACTAAGTAGAGTCGGATCAATCATAAATTGTTAAAATAATTTTTTTTATTCTGTATTGATATTTTGGTGTTGTTTTCATACATACAATTTGAAAAAAAATCAGAATTTATGAGGATTATAAATTAATTATAGTATTTTCAAAAACACTAGTTGCGGATTTACAAATTAGCCACCTGTAGACTTTTAATCTTTTGCTGCCTCTACTGATTTTTGAAATTCAATACCTTAGTTCACAATTGTACAAATTGCATTTTTTATAAAAAAATCTCAACTTTATAATTTGAAAATTGACAGTACATGTTAAATCCTTAATTATTTTCAACACAAGGAACTGTTTTTTTAAGAACAATTTTATGAAATAAAAGATAAAAGTAGCTTTGAAAGTGTACGCATTCCTGAACTAATTCCGATACTAAATCATTAGGTACAATTTTTCAAGGAACCTACTTTTTAATGGTAACAACTCAACTCAAACATAAGAAGTGAAAATTTCAAGCAAAATTATTTCTTACATATCTTACCGTCAAGTAACTCTACACAAAATATTTTCACAAATTATTGTCTTCAAAAGTACACTAACCTAATCTATCCTTCTATAACTATAAACCTAAAAAAAATTACTAAAACAAGACGAAAATTAACGCACTGTTAAAATATTCTGAGTTACAGTGCCTAAAATGGTTAAGATATGTAGTAGGATGTTATTTCAAACGTGAAATTGTGTGAAATTATATAGTGGTATGAAAGAAGTTAAAACATTTTTATTTTGCTTGAAGTTTTTCTTGTAACTTTTTCAAACGAATTTTTAGTATTAGTTTTTAAGAATCACTTTAACATATAAATTATTATCTTACTATGTACACATAAACAGTGAGAAAAAGTAGTTTTTTGATTCCGATAGATAAAATATTAATTTTGTCAAGCATCCTTGGAATTATTACCATATTAGTAGTATTACCACGATTTTTAAACTAGTGTATATCAAAAGTTTGGATTTTTTTGAACGTTTTAACCCTTTGACAAATTTCACTAACCAAAAAGTCTTCACGTTCTGTGGTATATATATATTTTCAAATATTTATTTACGATATGTTTTTTGTTAATTTTACTGTTATTTCGCGTATCAATATGCTTAATTTTATGTATATAAACAAAACGGTGCGATTTGTTTTCAACATCTTCTGGCTATAGTTTTAACGGACATTACAGGACTGATTTGGCGTGCCGGTGCGTCACTATTAGTGATGGAAATATTTTCCAGTGATGAGACTTACTTTTTTTTCTAGAGGAAAAAATGGACAATTGTACGAGGTAGTTCGTTTATCTTTTATGAATTGATTGGTGCTACGTCTAAATTTTTTTTCTACGTAAACCTATGAGGGGAAACAAGGATATTTTATAAAATAAACTGGATTGCTAAAATGTCGGAAAAATTCGCCGATTTATAACTACGAATTTGTACAGGGTTATTACTAACTGAAATTACCTACCCGAATTTAAATCTGATAGTTGTAACATCAGAATACGTATTTAATATTTTTTTTTTTCATTTTAACGAATTTATATTGGTTAAAATATTCAATTTATAACATACAGTGAGTGTGTCCAGTAGCATTTATTCGAATAAAATTTAAATCGAAATAACTAAAAATGGTTTCATATTTTGTAGAATTTTTATACTGCAAATATTCTACTTATTTTAGTAATATCAAATTGTCCCCATCTACTTCGATAACCAAATAAAATTATTTCTGAACGACCAGTGGAATATTTCATATGATGATCATTGTATATATTACAGTTGAAAACCATTTTCAGTTAATTTTAGTTTTGACTAGGGAAAATTAGTTCTCATAAACCCTTTCAGTTAAAACTAGTTTTTACTAATCAAACTATAGTTAACTACATCTTTTTATTGGGTAGTGAAAACTAGTGTCAATTTAAATAAAATTTTGGAGTCTTTCTCTTTTCGCAGTGTTACTGAAAAATCATCCACCAGCTCAGGTGACTGGCAAGATTTCGTTAGATGCTTCTGGAAAAAATCTTGTGATTCTAATCTAATTTGTACAAAAAAAATAATATGCCACGAAAGTTTATTTTAAAAATTCTGACTTTTTAGTTTTCTACTAGAATAAAATTTTAAAACAATAAATTTTTCAACTGGAAACATTAGTTGCCATTAGTAGGATTCTTTAATGAAAGCTATTTTCAACTAAAAATTTTATTTCCTAGAGAAAAATGTGAAAAACTAGCTTTAGCGCCTAGGGTAAGGTCAATACTAGTTTTGACTAGTAAAAACAAGTTTAACGGAAACTAATCTTTCTTTGTCAAAACTAGAATTAACTGAAAACGGATTTCAACTGTAATATATATTTTGTATTTGAGTAAAGTCCTGGAATTGTGGACAAACATTTAAATCAATCAAAAATTCATGAATCGTATTGAACACACTGTTTACACTACCACTACACCATACTTTACCACCTTACCAATTGTGCACTACAGTATGGTGTGAGCCTTGGTTCTATTCTTCAACAACGTTCCCCATCGTCTCACATTCATTTTTTGTGAACTTGATCGGTACAATTGACATGGGGTCTGCCTTTTTTTCTGCCACTGTATGTTTTGGTATTCATCATTCTCTTTGACCAATCGAATGATGTTTGTGGATTCTCCAGTCTTTTTCGTTCGTAGCATATTTCCATACTTCTCACATAGATGTTTACCGATTTTTTTGTTCGAGATTTCCTTATTTCTTAGACAGTAGTCAGGGTTTTGTTAAGTGGTGTCTAATAAAGTTATTTCTCTATAGTATGGCCTTATCTCCTTTAATGTATTGGGCAAATTATTTCTTTGTACCACTCATTGACATAACCTCTGTTTTCCACATTTCTTTAATTCGTGTATCGCTGTTTCTTCAAACTCAATTAGTTCTCCCACTATTGCATCTTCTCCATGCGATTTGTTTTTTTTTTAATTTCCACCATACACTACACTAACACTGACAGTACAAGTGTTGGTGTAGTGGTAGTATAAATAGTATGTTCTGTATGAATATAACCAATGGTTCCAGAAATTCCAATTTAGTTATTCATGAATGGTATTTCATAAAATTACATCACCAATTTCCAGTAAAATACAGAATTAACGAATGTTTTAACCAACTTCCATTTCGAAAGGATTTTAGAAGAAATTTAATCCTGTGAAGATCTTTTTTGGGGTTTTCGTGTGAATTCACTGGTTCATCTGATTATAATATGTGAGTAGAGTAGTGTCCAAATGATGTAAAATAAATTTGGTTTTTATAACATATGTAATTGGATTTTTAAAAATCTAAAGCTTTCTTAACTGGTAAAAACCTCATACTATAACTACTACTATCTCCAATATTACTTTTAACTTAGATTTCAATGTGTGACAAGAGATTTGCACAAATTTGTTTATTTTTTCAATAATATTTTAAGAAAAAAATTCCTATATACACTTAAATGTAGGTTATATAATTTTTAGTAACATTTATTCCCGATTTTGGGATCTTAAATTATAAAACACCCCGAATAAGATTTCCATACGAGTAAAATATGGAAATAAACTTGCAATTTCATTGACTTTTGATGCTCTCAGAAAGTCTTCGACAGTTTCACTCCTTTTTTTGAAAATTGCAATCCCATTAAGGGCAAGCCCCTTTTGACACATTGACATTTGATACCTAAAAGCAAACCGGATAATAATTTCTTGTAGTTTGAGTTAAACAAATTACAGTATGAGCTGCAGACCATTTCTCGAAATTTTGAGATCTACTAATAGTAACTTATATTGCTCGATATACTTTTAGTTTGAAATAATTATTAATGTGTTCATTTTATTGCATTAATTTTCGAATTTTATTTATAGTTAGAAAAGTAATGTTTGGAAATTAAAAAAAATATGCTTAAACGACTTCTTCATTTATTATTTTCTTTTCAATATCGATTTCTAAATGCTTTTCGTAACAGGCTTTCGATTTTACTGTTGCTTTTTTTATTGCTCCCACAATTTTTTCTGGAACTCCATCTTCTATATCGATATCTGTTTATCAATAACTTTGTTTCCCACTATTTGCTTCTATTTTTTTATTTGTACACTTATAAAAATTTAAGCTATAAGGACAATTTTTTTCGTATAGGTTTCATTTAATTGACATTTGCTTGAATTTTTCAAACACTGCTTTTTAACTACATAATGCTCTAGATTTCACGTCTTTACTCTTTATAACTAATTTTTGTGCGTATATAAATTTATTTTTTCTTTTTTTCTAGACAAAAAAATTAAATAAAACCAAAATTTTCAATAATATAGAAAAAAAATAATAAAAAACACTTCATTTTTGTGGTTTTACAGAATATATTTTATTAACATCCTTAATATTTACAATTTATTTAACCTTTTCATAACTTAAGCATGTTTAATTTTTATATTCTTGATGATTTTTAATAAACATTTAGTTAACTAAATTTTTTGTGCAATTCTTTTGAAACACACTGTATTTTCCAAAACTTATGTAACTGCCTGAGCATGTATAATATATCAAATGTATTTATTTGTATACCAAAAAATTTGGTGGATTCCTAATTTATTTTTAATTTTTTTTTTTTGGTGAGTAGTAAATCTTATAAAAGCAAAACAGTCTCGATATCGATATTTAAACATTCAAACACATTGTAACTTATTCTCAAATTATTATATATTAATGAAAACTGTCTGTACAAAATCATTTCTAGCAGTATTTTTTATAAATAATCATTTTAATATAAAAGAAGAAATTTGTAAAATGTACCTAAAATTTTTTTGTCAAAATTTGAAGATATTAAATTGAAAAATTTTATTAAAAAATAACGACTTTTATTTATTTCAACAATTTTATTTAAACTTTTATTGTGATCCAGTCTTATCTAATAAAATGTCTTTGGAGGAAAAGGACCAAAAAGAAAATAGTCATCAAGTCCTCGTTACACAAAACTTTCAAATGGGAATTTCTCTAAAAAATAATTTTTCACTTAGACCTCTTTTTATACGTTTTTCTTGATGAATTTTCTCGATTTTAGGCCTCTTCTCATTGACAATTAGTTTTTGGGGAAACATAAAAGAGTAAGTGTACATAATGATGTAAATTGCCCACTAATTTATGATTTGGAGCGTATGCACGGTCGAATGCACAAAATACAAAAACGCCAGGTCATTTATGTATTTTTTATTGAATTATTATCGAACAAGAACTTGTTAATAATACTAATTAAAGAATCTAATTTAAAAATATATTATTGATCAAATTTTATTTACAATATTTGTATGTTTAATCTAATGTATTAATTTCTATGTATTTTTTATAAATCACTTTCTGGAAATTCATTATGGTGAATGTAGGTATTATTTGATAGTAGAAACTTTAAATAAAACACGATAAATGCAAAAAAAATAAACAATTGTTATGGAATTATATAATAAAGTATGTAATAGGAAAAAATAGGAAGTACAAATGTAACAACCAGGAGGGCAACTATTCTAAGCTGTTTTATTTAGAGTTCTCTTCCCTTTTTAGTCAACACCAATTTGTAGTGCTTTTTTGGTATAGAAAACATATATTAAGTCATATCCAATGGCCAGCTAATAACAAATAGTTGATGTTTTTAACAGCCTCAAAGATTTCCTCCTCTATTTTCTGCACCTATCCATTCAAAAGCTAGATAAATTAGTTTTGCTGCCCTATCATGTGTTACCCGACTTCTCATTTTATTGTGAATCCAGTAAAAGCGTTGAAAGTTCTGACAGTGGTAGTAAATGTCACTAGTGCCCTAAAAATTTTTATTGCAACTTCCGCAAATTTACAGGTATCTCTCAATCTTCGCCACCACATGATTATTGCTTCCCCACACAAATTGTGTGGAACAAATTACTTGCTTGTCTCTGGAATCAATCCATTTCACTTGAAGTACATCTGAACACGTGTGATTTTCTGTTTCGCATATGAAGCTTTTTGCTTCAAGCATCTCAACAGGATTTAGTTTACAACCTTGTGCTGATCTATCAAGAAGATTAGCTCGTAACTGACTTGGTACCAAATTCATTTCTACTTCTAAATTTCGTTAAAACTGCCTTCTCTTCTGCAGTTTGCCATGGAGATGATGAAAGATTCTCATTGATAATTGCTTCCAACTTATTGAAATTTGTGATTATTGTATGAATATGAATAATTGTCTTTATCAGTTCTATCATTTTGTCTATTGTTACCCAGAAAATATCAACTTTCAAAGAGTTTCCCATCATTAGATATCATTTTAACATTAGAAAAATTTTTATACATAATGATTGATATAGTTATTTAAAAGCTCAAATACATAATAATGAAAGTGATATCAAAATCAGTTAACATTAAAAATAATTTTTTTTTAAATTTTATAAAAGCCAAAACGTTGGCTTTGGGCAAATTTCCGGGCATTTACCCATTGTATAAATGTCCAGCTCATTGGGTATTTGCCCGGCTTACATCACTTGGTGTACAAAAAAAGCTAATAGAAAATTAACAAAAAAACATGAAAGTTTGAAAATTACACTAATTTAAAACAGCTTAAACTCCAAGAGAACTAGTAATAACACTTCCTTTTCAGAGGTATTAACGAGAAGAATCAAAAAGCAACTAATAAAATATAGTTATTTGGAAAAATAAATTCTTATTGCAGCTAAAATAGAATAATACAAATCTTATTTTCTCAATTGATTTGATACTAACTGAAAACTCAATACTGAAATTAGAACATTCAGTACAAATCTAGCTACACTAGCACTATTTTATTTTGAAAAAGTATTTCAAATGACATTAAAGTTTCGTATATTGATATTCTGATTAATTTTATATGCATTTTAGGAAATAAATGTACAGTTCGAATTCATGTTTTTGAGAAATAAAGAGGGTATTTTATCCTTTAGGAAATAGATTCCCAATTTATTAAAACATTTTACTTCAAAATATTTATCAGCATATTGACATATATAGGGTGTAAAATTGAATTTCTGTTTCCGTTTTTAACTCTGACGAATCTGAGTTATTTGTTTTTGCATTTAATTCATTAAAATACCTATGAAGGTATTCTAAAATGTGTATACACCTCAGGAATAATTTGTTTTTCAATCTCTTGACAAATTATAGTACCATAAAGTATTTACAAATAATTGCAAATACACGTTTAATTTTTGAGAGTTTTAGATTTTTTTGTTAAGAAACTGAAAAAGAAGTGATATGCGTGAAGACTAACCATCATATATTAATTAATTTTAAATTTACTGCAAATACTACTCGTTGGGTCGACTGCGATTACTAACTACTTCTAGTCGATTTCTTTTTTATTAATATAAAAGTTTTACATAATAAATTATGTATGTATATAATATATGTATGTTTATGCTAAATAAAGCTTTAAATACATATATATGATTTTATAAAACATTTTTATTGCAGAATTTCAGAATGTTATGGAAAACGCTTATTGTATATATATATTTTTAGTAATACCAAGTTTTTGGGTAAAATAGGTTTAATATAATTTTTTTAGTTTTTAAATTTTGTTGTATAGGGGATTTTTTCAATAATCTGAAGCCGGAAGTAAGGACAACGCACATTCAAATACGTTTGTATGAATGGATTACGATACCTGAGTTAAATTTATGTTATGTTAATATGCCAAATTATAAAATTGGTATCCATATATAAATTTTGTGATGATTTTTCTTGATTTTAATTATTCTTTAATTGAATTTTTTTTGAAATAGATAAAATCTCGATATTTTTCTTTATTTTCTCATTTCTTAGACCTATTGTTATGTTTATGTTTATAAATGTTCTTGATTTTAGGTGTCTTCTGTTTTAAAATTAGTATTAAATATATTTATATATTTTGATAAAGACTTAGACAAAAGTCGAAACGTCAATTTTTATCTTTCAAAAATTATAAAAAAAAAACTAATTTTAAAACAGAAGAGACCTAAAATCAAGAACATTTAGAAGCATAAATCTTAATATTTCGACATACTTTAGTCTTAACAAAGTAGGTCGGATTTTATCTATTTTTGAAAGAAATTTCATTTAAGGGGGAAACCTAAAATTAAGACAAATCATCATAAAAAATATATAAAAAGGTCAATCATGAAGAAAATTATAGCCATATATTGATCAGACTCTAATTGAAAATGCTGTAAATCTTATGATATCCAAATTATTTTGTTAATAATCTTTTGTATGTTAATAATTCGTCAATATTTTACTAAACCTGTCTAACTATGTAACTTTTACAGTTTACAATCGTAAATGTTGTCATTACTTTCTAGTTGGCTTTCTGTTTGCCTTGCTTGTTTGAAAGAGTGGACTCTGTGTGTCATTTTTTTCATTATTTCTTGTGTGTTTATATTTGTTATAATAACACAAAAAGATTCTAGATTTTTTACGATTTAGTGGATAAAAATGAACATTACAGACCAAAGTGCCTATTTATTTGGTCTTAATATTTTACACCAATTTCGTAAATGTTTTCATATAATTTATTCTGAATCTATTGAATTCAATACATAGTGTCTCTTGAATTACATTTCTTGAACTTATAGAAATTGTTTATGAATCATTCTACACCCAAATAAAAAAAATTAGCTCATTGATGAAATTAGTAGTTATTATTCAATTCTAAGGTTAATAAATAAGATTTTCATTTAATGGTTTTATTGTCACCAATAATTATGTCAAACTAGTTATTTTGAAATGTTTCCAACAAGTTTTGTTGCCAACACTGTTTGCACTAAATGGATAATCAACATTTCTATTGGCAGCTTATCAAATTTGGTATAACAATCCTTAAAAATATGTCAAGAAACGTTTCAATTCTAATTTTCTTTTTTGTGGAAGTTTTGTTTTAATAAAACTGACCAATATTCATCTTGACAACTCTGTTTCATTGACACTAAAGAAAATATCAAGTTTAATAGTCTTTAGCGTTAATTTAAATACATAAATATTGTTCCTAGGATTTTTTACGGATGGGAGATTCATATTTCATACTGTTGCAAATTTTAACTAAAATTTTAACAAATACTAAAAAATCTAGATGCATAATTTTGAAAAATTTTACATTG
Source organism: Diorhabda sublineata (assembly GCF_026230105.1). Taxonomy (NCBI): domain Eukaryota; kingdom Metazoa; phylum Arthropoda; class Insecta; order Coleoptera; family Chrysomelidae; genus Diorhabda; species Diorhabda sublineata. Next base: position 4,703,277 of record NC_079474.1, on the reverse strand, counting down.
ATAACATATTTCATTCATTTAGGAGACACTCTGTATTAATAATCTAACATATTGAAAATTCAGTTTTTTTTTGGTAAATTCGTAGTCAAAATAATAATTTTTAGTTACACTGTGTATAAAATCATATTTAAATAGAATATTTTATTCTTACTGTTATTTTTAAATTTATATTCATATCAGGTTTTTGCTAAATATATTTCAATCTTGATATTTGAATATTGAAACATACAGTATTTTATTTCCTTTTTTCAAATTTTGTTCGTACGTATACTTACAGCAATTCTGCGTACCTCAGCTACACAATTTATACTTTAGTGGGTGAGATACACTCGTGAGCAAAGAAATCGACTCTAGCAAAAAATCTGTAGCTTCTAATTTTTTCTAATTATATCATCTCAAAGCCATTACTTTTTACTTTACAATAAATGGTCCTTGTTGTTAGTTGTTATAGAATTATTTTTATGGTAAAGAAAAAATACCAACCGTAAAGGAATATTACACAATGAAAAGGGATTTTAAATAACAGTAAAGAAAATATTGCTCCCTCCCCTGGCCCTAATAACAGCTTCCAATCGGTTTTTCATGAATCGATGATATCTCATTTTTTAATGAGCGCCCTATTGAGGTCCGATTTTGTGGCTGATGCAGGATTTCTTGCCGGAACTTTCCTCCCATAAATGCTCGATAGAATTTAAGTCTGGAGTATGCGCCAATCCAATTCGACATCCTGTAAATACTGCCGTTTGTGGACGGGCATTGTCCTGCATTAGGATGAAGTTATCGCTGATGAAACTCGCGTAGAGCACGAGGTTAGCCTCTAAAATTTCTTCTACGTATCGGTTCGTCGTTAATCCTCTCGCTCCATCGCCAGTTTCAATAAAAACCAACTCTGTTTTTGCTTCCATAGTCCAACGTCCGCCCAAACTATCCAGGAACCTCCTTCAAAAGCCATATTATCTTTTATGCAACACTATGCGAATCTTTCTCTAGGTCTTCTTTAGATTCGTCTTCTTCAATCGTTACCATCCATGCACACTTTGCTTTCTCGTCGTCAGTCCAACTAATGCGTTCTCAAATCGTAGACGAGCTAGTGTTAATTTGAGGCTGGTCTTTTTGACTTAAGGTTAAGTTCTTCTTACTCTCCACCCACTTATGACCTCTTTTTGGACTCGAACACCAGTGAGGACCCGATTGATGAGAAAGTATTAACTCTTTGTTACTCTGTTATTAATTTTTTTATAATTTTTCTTCTTTTATTTACGGTAATTAATATTGCAAGCTAAATACAGGGATTGAAGAAACCGTCTTTATACCTGCGCTTAATGCGCCTTCCTATATAATCTGTGAGCTAGAATAACCACCATATATAGTATGTTATCTGTATGTTCCTCATGTTTAGGAAAAATTTTGTAACGAGGTTAGGTACATTATTCTTGTTTCTCTGGTAACTTGGCCTTTGCTTCTATAATTATGCAGTTATCGAATATTCTGAAACGTCCTCAAGTATTCCAAATATTCTTGTCTTGAGAAAACAGTTCATGACTGGGAGGTTAACAAAAGTAATTTAGGAAAACAACAAAACTTCAGAAAAAGTTATAAATCCTTGGTCTCTAGTGAACACACTGTTTTTACTTCAACTATATGAACACTGACAATTTCACAATCCGAAGAGTGTTACGATAATAAATTTATCCACTTCAGAAACAACAAACAGTCTTTTTCTCTGGTGATAAAATAAACTCCTCCAGTATGTTACATAATTTGACTTATTCTGTATACTATTCATTAACTAACAAAATGTTAGTTTTAGTGTTTGTTTTTTAAAATTAAAATCTTGGTGGGTTTACACTATTCCGATGAATGTAATTAAAAGTGGGAAAGGAAGAGGGAGGATTAAAATAAAAAAAAACCACTCGAAACGTATTATTGTTACATTTATTTGTGAATCAATATCGAACAGTCTAGCCCTAGGGATAATAATGACAATCCCAACATTTGCTAATATAAAAAACTAAAGAAAAAAAACGAAAAAAAGCTCTATCTTAAAAAGTGTGTACATAGAGAAAAATTAGAAGAAACAAAAAGAGAACATAAGCGAATATTGAATTATTTATTGATTTATTACTACTGTGGTAAAAAATAATAAAATCGAAATACATTATTATACATATTGGATATTACCATCCTAATAAAAACTAGCATGCATTCTCGACAACTAAATTTACACATTCATTGAAACAGATCGCATAATAAATATAATATACAGCCGTAATTCGCAGAGAGCCATATTGTATTGTGAACTGATACTCTCGAGATGGTGCTTTACAACATTACAATTGCCATAACTTCGTAAAACATCAAAAAACTGTTAAAAACAAATCGCCATTTTGTTACTAAATGGACAGAAATACGTAACTAGGTATCAGTTACATTCATAAAGTAAGCTACGTTTTTTGGTATAATTATTAATATAAATAGAAAATTCAAAATAATTTGCAAAAAAAATGGTAAAACTAGAACTGTTTCTTCAAACTGTGCGACCCTAATTAAATCTTAGCCATATCTGCTTTCGTTATAGTCCAAGTTCATAAAAAAGTGGAAAGCTCAAAAATTATTTAGTAATTTTATAGCTAAGAGATGTAATTTTTTTTCATCTAAAAGCATACAGTGAGTGGTAAAATCGATACAAATTCCAAAAAAAGTCTGGAAGGACAATTGACCTTATTTATTTTGTCAGATTTGATCATTTTTCCGTAATGTTAGGTAAAAAACACGTGTTGCAAAAAGGCCGATTGAAATTTCCCAACAATTATTGTTTGGCATTGTATGATGCAAAGGCTTTAGCTAGCATTAAGTGCCCTAGTCAATGAAGTTGGAGTCGTAAACTATTTCCAAATTTTTTATAAACAAAATCTACTCCATTTATTGCGAATCACCCAAAAAATCAGCATGAACTAGCTAGTCTGTCTCAAAATAGGGAGAAGTTCTTTTCGAGCTGTTTTCTCTGTTATTTCCCTTTTCGAATTTTGATTTGAATTGTTATTTTCAAAATTGTGATATGCCATGACACCATGATTTTTTTGTCACACTTGTTCTCATTATATCACCAAATTGTTAAATTTATTCTGATATCATTAAAACGTGATTTTGGTTTTCGCAAAGTTTTCAAAAGACACCAATAGATGTTTCAGTAACATATAATCAGTACTTTTGCAAGATCAATAGTTTAAAAAATTGTTAAAATTATTAGGGAGATAATTGCAAAAATTTGAGTAACAATCCCTATATGCAACAATGTTACAGTTTATTAACGTTAAAGAAAAATTTTGTTATTGGCAATTGTTTGGTGTTGTTCGGCTTATTTCGTATAGAAACGACTCGAGATAATTGTGATCCCCATCCAGCTACCCTACAAAGCGGGGCGGATTTGCCGTTCGGTAATCCGCCTCTCAAAATTACAATGAAACAGACTGTCCCAAAAATTTTAGAAATACAATAGTTTACAAATTTAATTACATGATACCAGTACGGCTCATATTTTTACACATGTATTATACAGTTTTACAACGTGAAAACCAAAACGGAATTTACACTTTACATCTTTTTGTTTTAGTAATCTTTACATCAGTCTGCCATCTTCAAAGGAAATGGCCATCTTACCCTTTATTCCCCTCCACACTGTTTTATTTTTCTTATAGAACGCAACAGTTTTCGGCAACAGTATCATTAATACCTGGTATGTTTATATATATATAAGAAAATTTGCATATATGTGAAGCATTGCGATTTTTATCAAAAAATATACAACATACTATAGATTGAATCGTTTCAAAGATAGATATGTTTTAAAAATTATCCATTATTCAAGCATGAGAGTTTTTAAACTTTTTTTTTTAAATTTAAACTGTCAACCGAAAACAGCCGTACGCCCTTTAAAGTTATGGTTAAAAATTACAAAATACAAATAATTTCTAAGTACAAAATTGGATATCTTACATTATTACACTATTAAACACTTTTTATGTTTCTATATAAATACATGTGATACAATTTAATAATGATCTCAACACATAAAACATCGTATTTTTATTATAATATATACATATCACTAGGAAAGTGAGGGGGGGATATAAGTAGGTGTCCTTAAAGACCAGATCCCACTGACGAAACCTTTAATTTCAGCTAAGGAAAATTAGAAAAAGATATTTTGATTACGTCAACCATAATACGTAACTTTTCACTGTTTCATTTGAATATCTGTAAGTATCAAGAGAAAAATAAAATTAATAACTTCCAATGTTCTATCGTAGTAATAAATTTGAGCTAAATATAATTATTTTGAGAAAATTGGAATCCCAGAAAAACCTAATAAATCAAATCCAATTATATGTTACAAAACTATTCAACTAAATATTCTATATAGAATTTATTAAAAGTAATTCAGAAAGTTTTTCGAAATAACTATAACAATTTGAAACGACAAAAAACGGAATTTTTCTCCCTGTTTTTAAATATACAACGTGGACCAGAGGTGTATACATCAATTTCAAAATCTGATAATACAATGAAAAATAAAACTTTCGTTTTTCCTAAAACTGTATAACAACACACCAGATTTTCATACTACACCAGAAACTTGAAAAGTACTACGAGTACAATCTTCCACATTTTCATTGATTTTAAGGCGTTATTTGATAGTATTCCAAGACCAGGCCATGAATGAACTACACATACCAAAAACCTTAATTCATTTGACAAAGATAACAATATCAAATGTGGTATGTCATTTAAAAAAAAACATAATGAAATCTCAGACCCATTGCAAACAACAGTAGGCGTGAGGCGTGTCTCCTATTCAACACAGCACTGGAAAAAGTAGTCAAAATCGACAATACAGGTGCTTGCCTACGGAGACAACATAGAGCTGACCTCTAAAACCCTAAGAAATTTTGAGAATTATGCAAAGGATCAATACGAATAAGACAAAGTTTTAAGGCTGCGAAAAAAAGCGCAGGGCTAGAAATGCGATTCAAAATAATACAATTGGAAAATATCGAAATAGTATTTAAGTTCGTTTATTTAGGAGCCTCGATAAACTTGATTAATGAGTTAGTCAGAGGCCAATCGATGTTATTTTGAACTGTCAAAATAATTACTTAAAACGAGTCTCTCAAGAAGACGTAATAACAACAATCCAGATGGGCAGGCTTAGATGGTCAGGACGCATCGATAACAGCGTGCCCACAAAAATAACTTTAAGGTTATACCAATGGACTGACCAGAGGCAGAGGGAGACCAAGGCTAAGATGGAGAGAGAAGATGCTACAAGATTGGTGCAGTTAACTGGATGGTTCTTGTAAGAGACTGGAAAAATGGCGTTGGATGCTAGAGACAGTCGAGGCCCTCCTGAAAGACTGTAGCACTACTGATGATGTATAATAAGAAAGAAACAACCATTTGGATAGGTATATTTCCGAAATATCTACCACAATGTTTATATTTCGGGATTTATTGTATCGTATTAGCTCTAGAATTTAATAAATATAATTCCAGATCAATTTGTATTTAAAAATATTTATTTAAAGAACGTAGGCAACACTGAACTGGAATATTAAAAAAATCTTGTTTAGAGAAGAATATTTGGAATTTGTGAATCGTGAATAAAGACAATTGGGTCACAAAATGGATATAATCATTAAAAACCGTAGAAATGATAATTTTCGAATTTTCGCCTACTGTATGTTCTCACTAATTACTACAAATGCACATTGAAATTGTTAAATTTCACATTAGACAAAACAACAACCAGATTTAGGTTTTTAAATAATCTAGTTTCTTACCAATCTTCAAAAATGGTTGAAATTGAACCGTTTTATTCAAAATATCGAGATCTGGTCCAGATTTTGCCCGTACGGTTATCATTGGTAAGCGTACAAATTACCTAGTTACATTTAAAAATGACGGATGGTTGTTAAATGGTGTTATTTTTTATATATTGGAAATATTACGAACGAAACTATATTACAATATAATACAAAAACTCGGAATCGTGTACACTTACTAAAGATAACCGAAATTATGGTTTTATTTGGATTATCGGTGATATTAAAGATCATGTCTGACAAATGTACAAACGAAAATATATTTTTTTAAGAAACCTCAGTAATTCCTTTTGCAAGAACATATTCAAAGAATTCGGAGCATTACAGAATGGTTTCTGACACACATTAGAGTAGAAACCGAAGATTGATCTACACACTTAATGGTTCTTATGAACAAGCTTTTGGCTAAATAAGTACATCTAATGAGGAGAAAAATTAAATTACACCGCACTCCTTAAAAGAACATGTTCGAACGGTAAAAAATGGAACAATTATTTTACGAATGGTTGAATACCGCAGATATTGTTCCAATAGGATACAATTGTATATAATAGAACAGTCCTCAAAGTTAGCTAATAAAAATTTTCATCAAAAATATAAGCTGACAGGGAATAATTTTCAAATATAGATATACCTAGTTGCTACTTATTTGTAACATTCTTAGATTATTAGTAGAGTTGATAAAGCTGAGAGAAACCTTTGTCAACTGCCCTTTTCACGAAACGACTTATGCGCATAACCGAGATTCAGTTTATATAAAAATTCGTGATTGTGTGTATGTGGTTAGTTTGATTATTTTAGCTACTTACGCCGATGAAAAGCATAAAACATGGATCAAGTTTCATTATACATTTATAATTTAGAAAGTTTTTCAAAAATAGAATTTCAAAAGATACAACTACAAGGCCAAACCTATGAAAGTTTGTAATTTATGATCTGATAAAGCGCAATTAAATTTCAGGTGTCTTTGCACTACAATCCTGCATTTCTCAAAAATTTTCTCTATTCATACTACATTTCAAAATTCTTCAAATTACCGAAGAAATTTATTTGATTGGGCCAATGGACCCAGCCTTTAGCATATGAGCTAAGAAGAGCTGCTTGCGGACGGACATGGCCCACAAAATGTAAAGACAGGATAAGTAATTCCATCAGGACAACGCACCGTATAATGGCCTTGACTAAAATTCACGTATTCACCAGATCTGGTCCCCAGCGATTTTTTCCTGTTTTATAACCTCAAAATTTGATTTCAAAATTTATCGCCTATTTTGATGATAAAACGGCAACTAAGATTTAAAAAGTATTTTAATGGAAAAATAAAAAGGAAACAATTTGAATTTCCTTTGTAGAGGTTGTGTACTGGACGTGTTATTTTCTTCCTGGCTCCTTTTTGAAGGATTTGTTGATATAAATATGTACTCGATTGTTAAATGAAATTTGCCTTCAATTTTTGGTTCTAGTGAAATAATTTAATCGTCGGTCAATGTAAGACATGATCTTTAAATATAAATATTATCTAAATTTATGTTAACAGTGAAAATGTGTACAAATATGGTTATTCCTAAAGGTTAGCTTGGGAAAACAAAGTCATAAATGCAATAAAAGTATATGAGACGTCCCAAAGTACTGATAACTTCTCAATGGAAATAATCGACTACGACAAGTGACATTTAATGATATGAAAACACCGATAAATAAAAAAAAATTAGTGCATACTGAATAGAGATGTTCGCAGAATTGGAACGTCCGTTTAGTGTATCATAGACATTGATAATTGTTGTTAATATTAAAATGGAATCTGAGAAAAATTTACACGATTTAAATTTAAAATTGTAAAAAGAAAATAGTGCCATCAAGTTCTACATTTTTTTTGTAAAATACTTCCTACCATTTAAACAGCTTACATGTGTCTAAGAGGAATTTTTTCCATATACCACAAGACAAATAGAAATATTAATTAGTTAATATGTACTCTGTATATGCTTTAATTAAAACTAAATTTATTACAGTTGCTTTTCGCTATCAAGAATTCAATACATTTAGCAACTGCGTCAAATATGAAATAGGATGGCAATAAACAGAGTACAAGAATTTTTTTCGGCTTTAGCTTTTCATTTATCTAGATTTCTTGGAGTAACAGGATTCCAAACGATCTAGGACGGCCCGCGATGTTTCCTTTCAACTACCGTTAAATCCTTCACAATATGTACAAGAAAAATTACATATTTTTTTTACAAATTATATTTACATCATAGGGATTTTATTATTTTACAAGTCGATAAAAATTTCCTCGAGTCTTTTTTACATAATCAATTTGAATACGATATCAACTCAATAAATATATCTCTGAAATATTAGTTTCTTTTTTTCTATGACAAATTAACATATTTTACAAACGTAATAATAAGAGGTAGAAACAACAAGATTCTTTTTTCGGAAAATGATATTTTAAATATAATAATTATTTACAAAAAAGTTAGTTCCATTCCAATAGTCTCATGTGAATAATAATAAAAAGTTGTTATAAAAAAATACATTTCATTTGAACAGATCAAACTATCGACAACAGCAGTTTCGTCAAAGTTAGGCTAGGCGCAAATTGGGACACGCGTGAGCTCACAAACGTGTCCTGCAGACACAGTTTGTTGTTACACACTTGTGAGTGTCTAGCAAGTCTTTCCTTAATTTTTCTACGAAAAAAGAAATGACAGAATGACGATACAAAAAATGGTGATTATATGAAGACGAAACTAAAGAATCGGATTTGGGGTCTTTGGGGTATTATGTCGAATCATCTTATGTACTTCTGCAACTGGTTTCAATTCATTCGGAAATAATTAGCAAAATCAGTATCACTCATTTTAGTTGTAATTGTGAATTTTCTACTCTTTTTTCTCTTCGATAGAATAAATTTATCAAATCCTTTAAATTTCTTTATCATCAAGAAATAAAACGACATTTCCTCCTCAGCATCATCAACCGATTCTGATTCAGAACTCAAGTTCAATAACAACAATTGTTTAGTTCGATTGTCAAAATGTCAAGATATTATTTGATGCCAGATAGTTTCAAACTGCCAATCAAATCCAAACCTCACAGTTTCTTATTTGAAAACGCGTGTCCAATATGCGGATCACCGCGCAGCATATGTAGCATGCACTAGTCGTGTCACGCTACCTCACACGTGCTATACGTGTCCCAATTTCCACCTGCCTTATTGAACATCCTATTTATTTCATCTTGAATATATGGCCTTGATGTTAGACACGGTCGAAGACTTTGCTGACATCCAAGAAGATGGCTCCAGGGAATTGGTACTTGTTGAATAATTTAGTGAAGTAATCTAGTATCTTAAGAATTTGTTTTTCGGTGTGTACTAGCTTCCTGAATGAATCTTAATTATTCTTAAGACAGCATCCCACAATTGCTTCTGTTTCTTCATTTGAATTCATAATTGAAGGTTATTTGTTTCCTTCTACTCTTTCAACATTCTTCCTTGTTTCCTTCATTTCAATTCATTTTATTATCGACTTTTTCCCAATGTTAGATTGTTTTCAATATCTTCAATTGCTTGATTATTGGTATACCAGTTAGTTAGCGTTGTATGTACAGCAGACTGATAACCCAACGTCAACTGTTCCAATGTAATAAAGTTTATGTTCTTAGTTATTTTGTACTCGCAAAACATAGTGTTTGGAGTTGGAATAATGGAGATTTTCAATATCTTAGCAATTATCAAGGTTTAGGGAATGAAATAGGTGAGATATATACTATGAGTCTAATAAAACATCGGAAAGCTATTCTGAACTTATTGTTCGTTGTAGAGCTTTGTTTGAAATGATTATTTCTGAAATTTGGTTTTTCGAAGGCGAACACCGTTAAACCAAGTAAAATTCATCTACAAATCTACGAGGTTCGAGGTAAAACCGAAATGGACGATTCAATAGTGGTTTTCATGACTATGTCCAACCCATAGAGTTAAAGATAGAGAGAGCGGCATGTAAGTGTAATTATACTATTGGAAGAGAAAGAAAGAGCATCATTTTACCCTCCCTCTACTTGTTTATAATATCTTAACTTGTTATTCTTCTCTTTTGGAGTTCCTACCGGTTGAAACATCGACGTCATTTCGATCCCATCATCAGAATAGAGCAGAGAGAAATAGAGAGTGGTATACCGATGTCGTTTCTCTCTCTATCGGCAGTTGGTAATCTACTCAAGTCCAAGTCGCTATTAATTCTTTACAAAGCTGGATTCAAGAAGTCCGTAACAGGATTTGAAATTAACATTGTTGAGCTCAATTAGACTAAAAGCCGAAAAACTCATTTATTTTATTCATGAAATGAAAGAGCCCTCAAAAATCTGATATCGTTGACGTTCACATGTGGTATATAGTGCCGCCACTGACCTAATGAATCAATAAACAGAAGACGACAAAAAATTGTACCAAACTATGACAAATCTTTGAAGCTACATCAATAAATATGGATTTTTGTTCTATTTGTACTGGTTCTTCATTTATTTCATAATGGAACTTTACAAATATTTATTCCCTAATTTATGTCCATTTTGATACATTTAGGTTGCAATGTTAACAAACTTTGATAAAGAAGAAATTGAAATGATGAAAAAGAGAAAATTTTAGACGGTTGAAACAAACTAGTGTTAAAAAAATAGTTTTTTGATTTATAATTTGTGTTTTTCTTAATTAATTCTAAAATTGCTAAAAAGAAAATGATAAAAAATGATTCTGTCGAGGTTTAATAACTACCCCGTGAATGATAAAAATATTATTGAAAACACTTGTTTCATTGGTATATTATTTTATGATAATTATTATTTTGGAATGATGGAATAACAATAATGAGGAAAAAATATTTTATACATTTTAGCCGTTCAAAAATCTCGTGTCTCTAAATCTTGAAAAAATATTTGTGAAGTTTTTCTCGACAGTTAGCGAAACAAAGCGGCCGACATCTAAGAAACTTTTCTAATATAATGATAAAAACCCTAAGTCCTAATATAAATGCAAACGGCGTGTATGTTAGGTTGATTATAATTTTTAAAGAATCCCAAAAAATTTTATTTAAAAAAACCCCTTTAAAAAATTACGAATAGTGATTATTTGATAGGGGCAATTTTAAAAAGATGTTTTCCATATATTTGTTTTTTGGGAAAATTTTGAAAAAAGAACAAGCGTGTGTTGGATGACGTGCGAATTTTAGAAAACATTTTATTTTGATGAATTCTGATGATGTTCAAGTCTATTTCCTGAGGACCTTATCACATTAATTAACTTACTGTCAGGAGAAATGGGCAATAATTTCTAGAAAGAACAAAAATACTTTTTATTACCAACAAATCTTTTTGGAAAATATTCAGTTTACTTCCTAGAAAAAATCGTTTTATTTACAAAATTGTTTCTTTTCATAGGACGCGAAACAAGAATAATAAATGAGATTCATCTTTTGATTATTTTATTTTTTAGAAAACTTATTCCGTTAGGAGACAAAAATGAACATGCACGTTGCTTCATTTAATTGCTTGTCTTTTGCTTTTATTTCAAATGATCCTAATCGCATCGAAACGATACAGAAAAGAAAATAAAATCAGGACTCACTAAACCTAAAAAATCACTATTACCAGCAATGTGTCGAAAAACAAAAGCCAATCAACGCAATTAATTATTGGAAAAAGAAACATAATAATAATAATAAGTCAAATTACATAAATTACAATTATAATACAAGACAATATGTGTACATGATAAACCTTAACTATTACTAACCTTAAAATGAAAAATAAAGTAGAAAAATTCATGATAAAAAAAATTACGAAAGAAAAAAATATTTAAATGAACTACCTTACATGGCAGTCATTCAAGGAAAAAAAATAAAAGAATCAACTCGAAAAAAAATACTGGAATCAAAATTAAATAAAACATGATTAAAAAGAAATGTTTTACTTCCGAATTAAATGTCCTTAGAGCACACCGTTAGTAGGAGGACCGATGGGGCCGAGCTCCCCTCCGATGGAGCTGAGCGATCCTGGTGCTTTCATGAAATACTTTTCCAATTTGGCAATGATGTGTTTGCCGTATGTATATTTTCGCAATGAATTCAAATGAGGGCGTATCTTGTGCATCAACACCTTGCGCTGTGTAGGTTCGCTAACGTCAATCATTTTCTGCACCACGTAATTAGCGTACTGATCTTTCATCATTACGTGTAGAGCGCTAGTAAAAACAAAAGATTAGTCATCAATAAAACAAATAACAATTCAAAATGTTCATAAGTACCACAAAAAACATTTAAATACATTGTAGACTACGATTAGCTGAATCAACGTGTACAGGTGATATTTTTCTAATAATTGTAAAATTTTCTGAAGATAAAAAAATATTAGTTGTCTACGACAACTAGGTAACAAGAAAATTTTTATTACGATTTAATTTCGCGTCTGAAAGGTCTCAGTTTTCATTTATTCCCTTTTTTTTTCAAAAACTCCTAAAAAACGACCAACGCTTCTTAAATCTTTGGAAATGTTTCAAAAAAAGTTATACTAGGATATTATTGCGACAATCCCTAAAATTGTGCACTTCATTTTTTCGAACACCAGTCGATTTTACTCTAAAAAAGAATGAGTTAATGCTTACAACCCTAAAATAAGAAATAAATAATTTTCTTAAAAACTGTTATTTCTGTGTGATTATTGGAGATATCTGAATTATTATCCGACTTTTTTTGAAAGAATCTGTAGTGACCCGCACAATTAGCAGAATGTAGATCTCAACATACTGCGAAACAAAATCGAAAAAAAACTATAAGGACCTTGACGCGGAAGAACAGTCATTCACAGTGAAAATGTCTTGCTGTCGCTAGGGCTTGCCCGCAGAAACTACAGTTGTCGTTCTTTGCTATGTTTGTAAGTCTTAAAGTGGTATTTGGTCAATCAGAAGACTGACCACTAGCTTAAGACGTTTCTGGACATCTCGAGAACTTCGCCAGATGTCTAAGTTGATATTGTTAATAGTTTGTCTTAGGCCTTGAGTGTTTTTATATCTCATTTTTTAGCATTCAGTTCATTATAGAGGCCACAGTAGGACTTTGGTAAAAACTCGGAGTCGTTGCCTCTTTTTAGGCAAAGCTATCTGCTTCTTCTTTGCCTTATATACCCTGATAGTCACATTAGAATTACTTTGTTTCTGTTATCTAATGCTTTTAGAATTTTTTTGTACTCCTAAGCTAGCTTGGACGTATACTCAACAGCGTTCAGGGCCTTCAAAGCTAACAATATATGCATATACAATATATTCCAATAATATATGCATTCACAGTATTAATAAATAAGCAAGAATCCAAATTTTTCACTGTTGGGCTTTAACTAACTGTAGATGATGTTATATAACCTTACATCTTGATGTTAAGATGACACAAAGATTTCAATCTTCACCTGTTGATGGATATAACAAGTATCTTCAAGTCTTATCCTGACCATTTACAGCTTATTGACCTTGTTATATGTTAACGGTATATTTTTTACTTACTTGTCATTAAATCCGCATACTTCTTCAATGAGTAGAGCCCTTTCTGCTCTAGTGGCATGTGTCACGCATTTTTCCACAACGTTACTAGCAAATTTATGTTGACTCAGTACCAATACCTTTCCTCTAACGCTATTGATCAACTGAGATTTATCTTCCGGTTTTCCATGCTCTAAAAAGTTACATAAATACATAAATTTAGAATTTGTAAGAATGTAGTGCAGGATCAATTTTTAATCAGAAATAACTTTGAGACATCTACAGGACACTAATAAGAAAGATTATTTGAAAAAAAAAATATCAGAAGAATGTTTGGAAGAATTAGAATGAACGAAATAAATTGGAGAATCCGAAATAATACAGAAATCGATGAAATACTAGGTAATGAAAACATCGTCTGATTCAGTAAATCTCAAAAGTTGAGATGGTTCGGCTACATGTAAAGAATGGATGCCTATGAGGATCATGAATGCTAAAACATACAATAGCAGAATCCGGATCAAGTTCATAAACAATCAATGCGAGAGAATGGGGATGGTTAGTGAAGAATATACCAACTTGGAGGTGAAATGCCAAGGCTCACAACGAGCTGTAATGCCAATTGGTATGGTGAAGTAATTTGGATTCAAACAGCAATAATAGACTTTATATCTGCTTACCCAGTACATGTTGGATAACATAATTTCCGAATTGATCTTGAATCAACTGATCAGTATGTTGATGTAGTTCAGCCAAGATAGGCGTTGTCTGATCAGGTGTACAATGTTCTAAGATGCGCTGAATTACTCTACATCCGTATGGATGGGTCGATAAAGTGTATACTTGTCCAGAGAATGATGAAATAATGAACTAAAAACAAAATAAAATAATTAATATTACATAATTCCGAATATTTGTATTTTTTTTTTTTGAATCGTTATTTACCTGCAAAGCATTGGGATCAACACATTCGATACATTTCTGCACCACGTGATTACCGTTTTGGTCTTTAACACATTTCAAAACGTGTCCGTCCAATTCTCTAACGATTTCTTGCTGTTGCTCAGGAGGAATAGATTCTAATGCTTTCTGTATTACACGGCATCCGTACATCTGTAAAGCCAATGGCAATACATGCCCACGAACCTAAAAAAAAGTTTAAGAAGTTATTTAAATTGTTATTTTAGATATCTGGATCATGGAACATATAAATGTATGAAACTTTCCAACCAAGATATTATTGCTGCAAGAAAAAGAGCTTTTCAAACACCAGACAAACTCGTTCAATTCCAAGAAATTGAAAATTTACAGACGTTGCTGTTACTTTCGTTCACTTTTTTACGACATTCCTGGCTAGGGAACTAAGTGGAATTTTGCATGTCGAATGTGAGTGTATAAATGGATCATGTAATCTTACCTTTTGCGCAAGTGTAGTCTTCTGTTCAGGAGTACCGAATTCGAAGAACTTTTGTATGACGTAATTACCAAAAACGTCGGTCATTAGATTGTAAGCAGCTGATAAGATCTCATTGAATACCATTTGTTTTTCTGTAGCAGTCGCGCGTTCCAATTTTTGTTGTATGAATCGCGATCCATGTTGATCTTGTGAAAATTCAACGATGTGGTTAGCCAGATCCCTAAAAAATAATATTTATTTATTATTTCGTTTTTTTGTCTCAACAAAAAATTCAATAATAAGTAAAAACGACCATTTTCAAAGAAGATTTTAGTAAAAAGAAACAATCTAGATGTTTCGATAACATTTCAATTTGAGGATAGAACCTATTAGGTAGGTCACCATCCATACTACATCCTGGCAACCATCCATACATCTTTTGCCCAATGAAATTTTTGACCAAAATCTGGCACGCGCTCAAAAGGCACCATATTTCTGTATAGTGATATTTTCGCAAAAATTTTCCTTGCTTAGATAATAAACTGTTGTAACAGATTCATTATATTGTTTAAGTTAAATAATTGTATTCTATATTTCATAAAATAAATTTACTGTGGTGGTGGATGGAAATGACATCAGGACAGGGAAACGTTCATCCAACCACCTACTCTTCTATTGGAAAACAAAACCATTAAAGAACCCATTATGTTTCTTTCCCCAGGAATGCCCAAGTTGCCGATGTTGTAAATGTGTTCAAAAACCCTGAGGCAATTTCCTAAAGTAGGAGAAAGATTCTTGATCAAAGTACACAGGAAGGACTAAAAAGCTTCAGATGTTAATTATAAGAAGGCAACCCTACCAAAAACAGCTGCACTGCCACAATCAGCAGCTAGAGCTAAACAACTCAGTTTGAAGGTGCAGTAGTAATTATTGGGGGTTGCGAAAAATTCTGAAGATTGGTGATGGAGCCGAGATTCAAATGGCTAGGAACCGATCACCACTCTACAAGCTTTTATTCCTCCCTAACTAATGCGTCTAGCGTCATGCAGATGCGTCAGGACCTGCGCAACAGCATGTAGGTTTAAAAAAAGCTGGCCTCGAATAAGCCAAACTGTGCATCAACTGTGAAGAGTCGTGCAATAACTAACAGACCTCACAAATACGACCGAGAACAAACTATTCGACGCCTTGGTTCCAGACGAACTTAGTTTCACCTCTTCGCCGGTTACTGAGACCATCGAATATTCCGATTAATACCGTTGGTAATTAAAAAATTTCACTTGTTATCAAATGTCATACAAACTCACCTTAATTGTAAGTTGGGATATCTGTTATTTCTGAAATCTTCCAGCAGTCTTGATCGACCTTGAGGACCTTTATCCAGTGTCGTCGGAACGGTAGTCAATGTCGAATTTATCTTAGTAAATAGACTATTAGTCGAACCGAAAATGGCCGTCGTGTTCAGTCCTGCAGCAACGGAATTTCTGTACTTAGCTTCTGCACCTGGCGCAGCGGATAATACGCGAGAATTGACGAGACCGCCAAGTTGTAAAGGAGCAGTAGGTGGTGGTGGTGTCAGACTTCCCGTTAATGGACTCGGACTGTTGCCGATATTGTATGACGTCGGCCATTTCTGTCTGTATTCCAATGATGGCGAAAAAGCAGATGTGTTGCGATCGAAAGAGTCCCTTCGAGCTGTAGAGGTGGTCGTTAGACCTAAGCCCGTCAAATTATCTAAACAGAAAAAAAATCGGCACTATTAGCATGTCTGTACGAGATGTGGCTATGAAGTAACGAGACTAGAGGTGCTACAGAAAAAGTACGCGTGTGCCAAAGACTATTCTTTCGAATGCGATGTCTACCGTGACTGTAGACAAGCTAGCATAGCTCTGGCCTTCGTTTGTATCGAGGGGATTTTTTGTTTTGCCGTAAAAATAATCGAAGTAAATGTAGAGCAACGGATTGTTGAAAACTTTCACATGAAACTTGGAAAAACTGCAACTGAAAATTATAATTTATTGAAAGAGTGTTTGTCGCATCCGTTCGAATCGTTCTTCCACGTCAAAAGCGGATGAAAATATCAAAAAAAGTTGGTAATCTTGTTAGATAAAGACTAGTTAAGTCGAAACGTCAATTTTTATCTTTCTTTTAAAAAATTATTACAAAAAACTGATTTCAAAACAGAAGAGACCTAAAATCAACAACATTTAGGTCTAATAAATAAGAAATTAAAGAAATTTTCAATTTATTTGAACACTAGGAACGTTCTGATAGGGAAAAAAGTTTTCCAACGCATTTCCACCAATCAAAAGATGTTGGACGAATTTTCCACTGATTCGGTTTATCGAGTTACCCCTCCGAAGTTATCGGTGACGTCTATAGATATTTACAACATGGCCCCTAGAAGATGATGAAGATTATTCACGTTCGAGTCGTCCTTCCATGTCAAAAACGGATGAAAATATCAAAAAAGTTGGTAATATTATTAGATCTGACCGGCGGCTAAGTATTCGTGCGATTGCTGAATATATAGGAATTGACAAAGAATGAGTGCGACAAATTTTAACGTGTGCGAAAAGTGTGTGTGAAATTGGTGCCTGAATCCTCACATTTGATTAACAAGAAGCTCGCAAGTACGGCATCCCAGAGTTAGACCACCCACTTTATTCTTACCGAATCTTACACTGTGCAACGTCAACCTCTTTCCTAAGGTTAAATTTGCATTAAAAGGAACAAGATTTGAGTCTGTTGAAGTTGTGAAAGAAGAAACGGTGCGAGTCCTGAAGGAACTGACAGAAAAAGACTGTTTCGAAGAATGGAAGATTCGCATGGAGCGATGTAGGGATAGAGGAGGGGTCTATATTGAAGGTGATAATGAAAAAATATACATAATATCAAAATAAAATATTTTATACCACCAGTCTCGTTATTTAATACGTCTTGCATGTGTCAAAATCCCAATATTTCACTAAGAAATCGAAAGCAGATTTTCTTTTAATATATTTCTGTCGCATTTTAGCTTTATATACAATGCATTTATCAAAGTTACCAAATCTGCTACAAGTATAAGCAAAATGATACAATTTGCGTTTGGAAATTAAAGTATTGCAAATAAGATTATTAAATGAAATGAATGAAAGTTCTCATTCCGAAATTTAATTAAAATAAGTGGTTCAAACTATTGTGGTATACACATAATTACATTATTATACAAGTTTTATGATTTTACCATTTATAATTTTGATACAATTGTTTCCTACCTGTATGCAAAGATGTAGTGGTAGCAGATGATCCGATATTTCCCAATGAAGAGCTACCGAATGGACCAGATGGAGGAGCAGCATGTAATGTTTGAAACAGACCAGAACCCACACCTTGGGCCACACCTAACCCACACACACCGAGATTTGCAAGTTAGTATTACACACTAGCGGTTAAAGTTTTTTAATAAAACCTAATGTGCGTTTCATAGGCTTGAGAAGATTATATTAATGAAAAATAAAATATTTTCATTTTGTTTTTAATACTAAAAATTTAGTAGACCGATATTTTTGAATTTGATAAACCGAAATTATATGATTTTTAAAAATTTTTCTATTTTCAACTCGTATATCAAAAACAATGTGGTTCACCTTTTATTTATTCATGAAAGAACTTGAAGGCCGAGAGATGACACAACTTGATAAAGAGCAGTAGTTACGCCCATATTTCAACATATTTTTATGTTAATTCCGTGAATAACAAGTCTACTAGTAATTCTCTAGCCTATGGGTTAATATTAAACAAAAAAATTGACCAACATAAGAATGATAAAAAAATAAAACGTTGGATAAAATAATATGATTTGGATTTTTTATTTTTGTACATATAAACATTTATAAATAAACTTATCTACCAAAAAGTAAGTACAAATACTACATGTGATTCTATGTCTATCCCCCTTTTACGTTTTTTGTTATAAAATATTCCTTTTTCATTAATTATTGTCGAGCAGTAGTCACTACTGTTGTATAGTCACTTACAATATCTAACAAATTAATTTGTCCATTCTCCACATCAAATACTACACTTGTGAGCAAAAAAATCGACTCATATGACACCCCGGCAATTGCAAAGTCGCTGGCAAAAAAACTGAATACGAAATTCCAAACGTTCTCACGTCCACATTTTTTTTTCTCTAAAAAATTTCCTTGTATTTTGAAACTGTCATCGCGGTATATTTTTAATTTATTAATGCTTTTAAATGTTATTGATTTTAGATCTCTTTTGTTTTGAAATTAGTTTTTTTAATAATTTTGGAGAGAAAGATAAAAATTGACGTTTCGACTTAATAAATATTTTGATAAAGACTGAAGTTGAGCCAAAACGTCAATTTTTATCTTCTTTTCCAAAATTATTAAAAAAGCCGTGAGCAGCAGCTCCATCACGAAAGTCGAATGAAGAATTTAACTAATACACAAACAAATATTTCCATCGTCTTTAAAATGATTGTAACGTGCTCGGCGATCTTGTTTTTTCTTCCAATCTTTACTTGGCATTCTCAATTCACACAATCACTCAATTGATACTGTTTTTAACACGTAACATTTTATTTTTCACTCGTTTTGGATGAAAATTGTCAAAACAATGAATGATTTCTCATAAATCGTTTGACAACTAAGTGTTTGTTGCTTCACAAGCTCCTTGATTAGTTTCTATTCATCAGCAATTTTATAATTGTATCTCGAATGGATTTTCAGAGAGAATAGAAGAGAAAGGAGTTGATAATTATTCTACTGAATACTCGGCGATAGACCCGGTGATCTCGAACCCTCTTGTTCAATTCCAATTGGCAACAAAGAAAAAAAATGGACATAACGACAAGAAATTTCGAAAATGAGAAGTAAAAAAAATCACCCTAGCAACGATCATACTCGTATTATTCATTAAATAGGAGGCGGTCCAGTTCAACAATTACAACGATCAAAATGATTTCGGGCGTTTTGTGCTAGAAGAACTGAAGAATAAAACTTTGAACTTGAGAAAGACAATTCTTCAACATCACTCCTACTTGCATGCGAAGTTCGAACCCTCTAGTTAAACTTTTTCTGGCCAAAAAATAAGAAAATATAACAAAAGTGACCATAAAATGGAGAGGGGTGGAGATGGAAAGTTTCGACCTTAGACAGGAAATCATCTCGCAACTAATTGAACCTACATGTGAAATTTCATTTTTCAGTCGCTTTTCGTTTGACCTGCAGAGGTGAGCAAAGGTCAAAAACAACTTTTTTTGCACTGCGACCCTCGAAATATTCATTTGTTTTCAACCAAACTCTAATAACATCAATCCGCCGCTAAAAAAGCCATGTATGCTAATTTTGAACCAAATCGGACCCATAGCAATTACTCGAGAGACGAAAATAAGAATTGTAGCTTAAACAGATATATATATATATATATATATATATATATATATATATATATATATATATATATATATATATATATATATATAAACTACAGACATTCGAAAAACCATCATAATCGTGTTTAGGAGGTCTCAAAACATGGGAAAAATGATGTGCCCCCCATTTTTCTTCTAGTCATGCCTACCGTAATAGTCTAATTTTTCTTTGAAGAATTCGACTAAAAACTAATTTCAAAACAAAAGAGATCTATGATGGTTTTAAAAATGATTATAACAAAACTAAGTAAGTAACGAAGTGAAAAAGTTAAAATGATGGTCACGGAAAAATCAGCGTGGTCATCATTTTAACCTTATAGACCCGCGAATTTTTATAGAAACGTATCAGAATGAAGCTTTTTTTCGTGTCTCTAAGTCTTACCGTATGAACCAAAATGACCAACCTCCACGGAAAAAAACCGTGGTCTCATTTTAATCCTAGAAACATGGAAATTTTGAAACTAAACTAACCTAATCCAACCTAACCTAATCCAACCTAACCTAATCCAACCTAACCTAACATAAATCATCCGTATTCAACGGATTTACTAAGGTTATTCTTACAATCAAATTATTTATTAATAAATTTGTTGTACAATTCGTTTTAAATGAATGAAAAAAATATATTGGAATTAGAAATGGCATAAATGTCAGATTTCATGCGTAGGTGGTATTTATCCGTGGACAGTATTCATCCGTGGACAGTATTCATCCGTGGTCAGTATTTATCCGTGGACAGTATTCATCCGTGGACAGTATTCATCCGTGGTCAGTATTTATCCGTGGACAGTATTCATCCGTGGACAGTATTCATCCGTGGTCAGTATTTATCCGTGGACAGTATTCATCCGTGGACAGTATTCATCCGTGGTCAGTATTTATCGGTGGTCAGTATTTATCCGTGAGTTAAAGCTTATTATTGTAACATTCCCGGCTGAAATTAGAGACACGGATAAAGCTTTAATTGGCTCATTTCTTTAAAAATGTCCGTGTCTCTCTATGGTTGAAATTAGAGTCACGAATTTTTCCGTGGAGGGTGCCAATAGACACTTTGAAAAATAAAATTAAAAATGTGAATTTTGTTGTGAAAATAAGAATTTGGGATTAAAGTTGATAATTTTGATCGAAATTAATTATGTGAAAATGTTGAAAAAACAAAAATGAGTTTTTTTTTAAATTATTTTGATAAGTATATTTAGAATTTTTCATTTTATAAAAAATTAATGGTTTGGAAGATGGACACACCTACAACACAAATACTAATTTGTTTGTCAAAGGCGTTTGACGTTAACAAGATTAATTAAAAAAACCGGCATTATAAGATGCAAATGCAAAAAAGGATTTTACAATATTCAAATTAGAACTTTTGTAATGCATATTGTACACAAGGCTAAATTACATTTTCTGTAAAGGGAAAAATGGAAATGGTCACGTTAATTTTATATGACGTATTTTTAATGTAATTTATACAATGGTACGCTAAAAATAATATTTCTTTTTCGTTAATATCAACTTTTCTTTACGTTTCATGATTTTTTATTCCTTCAGTATTTACAGAGAATGGCAGCGAAAATAAAGAAAAACGCATGGAACTCTGGCGGAAGCGGACTTACTAGTAGTGTGCAGTTCAAATATGATGTTTTATAGAGGATGTCTCATAATTAAGGCAGGTCTCTAATGTTCAGTTTGTTTATAAACCCATTAATAATCAGAACTATGCAAATTTTTTAAAATGATTAGAATGCTAAAAAAAGATGAATTATGATCTAAAAAAAGTGTAAATCTCTGAATTGTTGTTTATGATTTTGAGCGTGGATCGTTAACAACCCCTTGGGCGGCACTTATGGAAATTTTAGAGAAATTTGGAATTAAATAGTTTAAATGTACCACTTACTTTATCACACACGAGATGGGTACTCGTAAAAGTACTCCACTTCGGCATAAAGATTATTACCTAACGAAAGATATTGCCTAAATCATAAAAAGAATATTTTGGATGAAGCAATTTTTGGATTTTTTTGTGTCATAACAAATCTAAATATAGACACAAAATAACAGTAGGTGGAAATACGTGGTTAGATTAGAGAAATTCCTTTTCATCACCTTGCTAAAAATCATTAATAGTTCTCGACGATCGTAAATGATAAATGATATAAGAATGAAGTTATCGATAAATGTGAGTCTTTTGAAGTTGATTTTCTCGAGATACCTTATCGGGTTGACTAAGAACAAACTCCGGACTAGAATTCTGACTTTATGTTTGATTTGGAGGCTTTGGCACAGACACAATGTAGGATTGGTCTTTACCACTCAAGATAATGTTTTTCCCTTTCCACCTATGGCTCGTTAACTTTAGTTAACTTTAGTTGGGTCATTTAACGATGTCTTTAAGCTTATTATAAAAATCATTCGCAACGAACTGATCACATGCATCCTTTCTAATTTTCTGCAAATGTTTGGGCTTTTTGAATGAGTGTGTAACTATGAAGTCCAAATACCAATTGTCACCAAGAATGTTGTTCTTAAACGGGGTCATCAATGTGATGTATTTTCTTACTAAGCTGCAAAACTCTTTTTCAACGTAGGGCAAACCCATTCTAGCTCGAGCTACAAGACAATTTGCTATATTATTTGGGAGCCAGATCAGGACTGTACAGTGGATCAGGAAGCAACTCGAAGTACAATTCGTTCAATTTAACCATCGTTACCATCGACTTGTGAATCGGTGCATTGCATTTGTGAAACAATTGTTTTTTCTTCGACATATGAGGATGTTTTTCCTTGATTTTTGCATTTAAACGATCCAACAAGTCTATGTAGCATTCGTTATTGATTGTCTTTCCCTTTTGGAGACAGTCGATGAACAATATTCCATGCGCATCCCAATATACTGAAGCCATAACCTTTCCAGCTGACAGTTGTGCCTTGGGACGCTTCGGACGTGGGTCACCGGCTGCAGTCTACTCAGATGATGATCGGTTTGATTCCGGAGTGAAAGGATGGATCTATTTTCCGATTCATTACATGTAAACTTGACGAAACACTGCTCTGGATCATCCACACGTTGTTAATTTTGATCGACTGTGAGTAAACGCGGCACCCACTTTCTCATGGTCAAATGTTCATTCATAATTCACATTGCCTTCTAATATCCTCACGGCCTCCGCTATCTCACGCAATTTCACAATTTACGATTAGATATAACCAATTTGTGGAGTTTTTTTATGTTTTCTGGAGTAACTACCTCAATTTGACGACCAGAACGTTCACCGTCATCGTTTAAATTCGGCAAACCAATAGCAAGTGATTCTTTTCGATGGAGCAGAGTCCAGATTACACTTTTGAAGCTATTTCTGAGCTTGTAGAGTATTTTTTTTCATCAAGAAGCAATGATAAATTAACACACGAAGTTGTTTTGAAACTATTATTTTGAAAATAATAAAAATTGCCTCATTTGAATGACTGTCACTTTTTTCTGACTAATCGAAATGTCATGAAATTTTACACATAGTGTAAAGTTGGCAACGCCATCTATGTGTCAGTCGCACGACTTATCGAGTTTGAATGTTTGAATGAAGCCGTAGGAATTTTCACATATGAAAACCGACATTGTGGGTTTAGATAATTCTATATCAGTTATTATTACAATGATTTTGCTCGATCCTGTATATTAAACATAGAAAACATTATATAACCTCGAAAATTGAAAAGATGTACCAGAAAGAATCCCATATCGACGATAAAGTACCAATAACATCAATCTACCAAATTACAATTATACAGAAAGAGCAAAAAAAACTATAAAATTTGTATTTTACATTATATGACAGATTTCATGTCGGAAATTTTCAAAAATTTTTAATGTACAGCGAAATATGTACAAAACAAAAAATGTTTATATATACAGAAACTCAAATATGTTTAATATTCTATCATTCTTATAACTTTACAAAAAAATCGTTCAAAGTTAATATGATTTTGACGTAAAAACTAAACTCTGTATTTACAATGTCAAGAAGATGTCGTTTAAAGGCATAGAAGCGTGATTTTATTATTTTTTGGCAATGTAATATTACAACAATTGATTTCAAAATATCCCCATACAAATAAATTTAAAAAAGCGGCTTGATTCCAGATGTAAGGAAGCACACATTAAGAAAGCAGATTGCCTGCTTACCAGAAACCGGCGCAGATCATTTTTGTAACTCGTCAATGGTTACGTACAAAGACAAAATTTGACGGAACTTGCAACATGCGTAAAACGGAACCGACGAATTTACCGGAATGAATTTTCAATTCTTGGTCGCTTGTTATCGGCGTCGAACGTGGTCACATTGGATTGTTAAATAATGAAGTATAGTGAAATTTTAGCTAAAATCTCACAGTAATCGAAATGTCATCCTCATGTACTGCCAAAAGCTTCGGCCATCTTGCTTCAAAGTCGAGAAGAGATCATGATGGATGTATTCTGTGTCTGGTTCTTTGTATTCGTAACGACACATTTTTCAGTAGCACAAACTCTTTTGTGTGAGGATAAACTCGACATCATGACTCAAAAAAATCGGTAAACAGCGTCGTTTGTGCTCGCACCAGCAGAAAAACCGGCGCCGGTTTCTAACGCCTACAGTAGGCGCTGGATAATATGCTTTCTTTATGTGTGCGGCCTAAAGGATGACACACATTATCAGACACGCAACGACACGGCAAGGACCGACAAAGACACGACAAATCATTCTTTTTAGATAAATAAATATTGATGTACACACCAACCGACAACGACGCGGTAACGACACGTAAAGGCAGCGACGGAGCGGACCGACATTCTTGGCAAGAATGTTTTTCGTGTCTATGCCTGTACGTGCTGGATAGTGTGAACAGTTTATTTGGATATTTGCGATACTTTATTTAGTAGTATTTTCTTTTTTTATGTCAATAGATATTTCATCTAGCAAATAATAAAATTGATACTTTGACATTCGGAAATATTGGAAATATTCTCCTTCAGTTCTAAGTTTTTGTAACATTTCATGCATCCATAATCGTTTTTGTTTCTTCTTTAAGGCTTCGTCATCTTCATCAAGCAACACAGCCATTATAGCTGGATCTTTATTGGTAAAATTTCTAAACATGACACACTTCTAATTTTGTTTAGCAAAAACTAATTTATCACAAAAAACCCGTCGAGATGTCGAATACCTATCGTATAATGTGAATTTCTGCCGCAACTATCGGGTCTTTGTCGGTCCTTGCCGTATCGTTGCATGTCTTATAATGTGAATCATCCTTAAGGAACTTCAAGTCACGTGAATAGATATCTGGGTGGTCCAATAAGCACCCGGCATGACAGTTATCGTTATCTGATAAAGCTAATATTAAAGCAGAGCTTTATTCTAATCTACGTAAGTATGTTCCTTCATTGACAAAAGTAAAATAGTGGATAGTAGTGTTTAAATGTGGCAGTTAGAGCGAGAAATATTGAGATATTATTATAGGATATTATAGGATATTACTTGAAAATTTGGAGAGCGTGTAAAATGGGCGCCGCGTTTAATCATTTTCGAGAAGAAAATAGTGTTGTAAAGATATTTCGATTCATTTTTGGCGAAGTAGAAATCAAATCAACTTCATACCAATGCCAAAGCAATGTACTGAAAGGAAAAACCGGTCCCAAAGAAGGCGCATCTGAAGATAACTCTATTTCGCAAGTTTTTTCTGATATATGTAGGATAATTTTCTATGTTTGAATCGAGAATTATCCACGACGAGTATTATGCGAATTTATTGCAAAAAAGCAAACAAAACCTGCCGATTTTGGCTAAGAAGGAATATCATTTCATCAAGAATATACTAGCTCAAAAATTCTTTATTACAATGACCAAAATTAGTTATTTGAAGTTTGGATCGCTACCCCATGCACCCTATTCACCAGGTTTAGCCTATTCGGATTATTTTTTTCCCAAATTGGAAAAATGGGTAAATGGTTAATCGAAATTATTAAACATCGCTGAGAAAAGTGAAAAGAACTTAAAAAAAATCGTTTGTAGGGGCACTTCTAGAACCACCCTATTAACAGGCGCGGTTTCAACTTCTTAGTTGGGGGCGTGCACGAATTAAAATTAAGAAAAGAAAGAGAAAGTAAAACTGTGATTAGAACGACGATTAGGCGACTGCTTGGTTGTCGTAGCTTTGATGGATCCCTAAATTTTTTTCTGAAAGTAAGGTGGTTTGTTCAAGTTTTCCCCTTGCAAACCAAGCCTGGCCTGAGCATTCAAATATTACGTAACACAATTTCCGTGGAGGGCGGATCTTGTAAAAATTAGGGAGTTATAATCTTCTGAAATTGGTAACCCTTTTCGTTTATGTTTTATAGGGAATCCCTTGTACGTTACTTTTTTGTTTTCTGAGTTGGCAACACTCTTTTTTACGTTTGGTAGAATCCCTCGACTGTGTGTACGTGATTTTCATTTTATTATCGATTATCGATGTCAATATTCATTAGAGTTTACATAGAAGCACATTGCTGTTGTCAGTGTTGTCGAAATTCTTGAAAAATTGCGTTACGTAATACCCTTAAAAATTCAAATCATTTTTTTTTCGTTTATAAGTTACAAGCGTCTAAATTTACAAAAAATTAAACATATAAAAACTATACATTGGAAAAACGTCCACGTTTTATATTTGATGGTATAAAACAGAGGGACTCATGTTCAGTGATTAACCATTTCATAATTTTAACAGGGACGACCTGTATAATATCTAAATTCCAAAAAGTGTACGGACATTCTAAGGAAAATTTAACATTATCATGAACAATGTTACAGATTTCTTTGAGACACCGTGTACGTGTCGTGTACGATGGTTGTCTGAAAAGTTTCTGACTGACCCCCCAACCTTATAATCGATATAAGTTGTGAAATATATTTGCGCATATCGAGAGAATCTCGCTAGGATTTCAAGTATAGGTGAGTCGTCAAAAGGATTTTTTCGAAAATGGAAAAAATATAGAATACGCTTGCACAAATGAAAGAGGAGTTAGATATTGCGTAAAATTTTGGTCAGCTGAATTGAAACGTTTCTGTATTAGTTTGAATGACGAAGAGCGCCCTTGGCAAACAAAAACTGCAACAACCAGAGATATCATCAAAAAATTGACCAAATGGTACTGGGTATTGAAAAGAACCGGTCCAAAAAAAGATGTGAGTAAATTAATAACAAAATTATCCGAATTGCAGCGCCAATTTATCACCAACTGAGTTGTTTAACTCGATTCCGTAGCTATTATATTCTGATCGATAAACGCGAATCGTTTGCAAAATGTAGAGACCATTAAGAGGGATATTTTGAAAATCAAAATTGATCGAAATTAATTTGATTAACGATATTATAATATCGTATACTAAAACATTTCACTTCTTTTAAACAACAATTTTTGAATAGGAGAAATATGTATCTTCTCCACCTACCTCCAAGTGTGGTCCCGTTGACTGAAGTATTGACACTAGCAGCGCCATAAAGACCTTGAGGCGTACTGGAATATAGAGAAGCGGCGGCGGCATGCGCAGCAGCTGCGGCTTGTGTCTGTCTAGTAGCTGCGGCGGCAGCTGTTTGCGGTTGTACCAAAACAGGCGCTGGCGATACCAAACGCATCGGCGTACCGTTACGCATCGCTGCTGCGCCTTGTGCCATTATGATGGGCGCCGCATTCTGATCGTAGTAGGGAACTATGTAGCCTCCAGGTACTTGCGGCTGGAAAAATTTACACAGTGGATATTTACACATTTTTTTCTTATATTTACACGATTTACAAAAAAAACTTACTACGTGAATATAGACAGGGGTAAGTTATTCATAATTTATTATACAATACAATTGTTTTACTAGCCAGATCTTCGGGGGATGGAATTTTTTGGGGAAAATCTATAGTAGATTGACAAATGCGACGCAAGGGTGAGTGGCGAAAGGACGAAATATATGGAAATGCCACGGTAAAAGAAGAATCAGGAGGAAAACAAATCTTTCAAGACGGAAAATGACGAATATCGTTTTAAAAAAAGTTGAGTATCTAGCGGCGCTGAATACGAATACAGAAAATCGTATAGTGAAAGATAGTGGAATAACGGGGTCGTTGAATGATATTCAAGAGCAATCTTCAAAGTAGCGAAGGTACAAAACGGTAGTTAGGCCGACTGTACCGCACGGTGTGAGTCGTGGGTTCTAACCCAGAAGAGTGCTGAAAAAATGTGTGGAAAGTACTCCGAAAATATTGAGGGTGTGAAAATGAAAAGTCATAGAGCTGAAAGAAATATAAAACGAGCCTGTGTCATGTGATTGGGGGCACGTGTGTCGAATGAATGCAAACAGAATTGCCAAGAAGGCACAAATGGAGAGAGAGAATCAGAAGAAGAGGCAGGACGAAAAATAAATGGATAAGGGAGGTAATATCAGATTTGAGACGAATGGAAATAACTGAATGGAAAGAAAGAATAGAGGAAAGGAACAGATGGAAAAGAATTTTATTCTACAGAGTTCTATTTGTTTTTTGGCTCAAGAAAATTGAAAAACTAACCGACTTCAATGAATTTTTGCCAAATATTTGATTTTACAGCGAAATTATGGGAACAAAGTTTTCATTAACCAATTTATAAATGAATATAATCTTCATCTTCACGAAGTTACAAAAAGTTATCTATCTAACTTTTTTTCAGAATTCATCTAAATAGATTCATTTAGCATTTACTAGGGTCAAATTTTGAATGTACTAGGGTACGTCAGGTTTTCTTGTGACATCAAAAAAATTATATTTAGACATATTATTTCTTCATATAGAATAAATACTTATGACTTTCGTGAATATTTGGCTTCTGGAAGGACTTTTTTCAGTCTCAACAATAATTTTCTAGCACTAACAACACTCGAATTTGTCGAAAACAAACCCGGATGAGTGTTCAACATATCTAACTATAAGGGCATATTACACCCCAAAGCTATTGAGTCTTTCTCTTCTCTTTCCTAAAAAATTTTGGACAACGTTTAAAAAACATTCCCAGGCAAGTTTTTCCTGATTGTTCAGTTTTTCCCCAAAAGTCTTAGACTTCATCAATTGCCGTATTTGTGAACCTCCAATATTCTCTCTTAAATTTTAGTCTTGCCGAGTTTGGGGAATTTCTCTTTCAGATACACGAATCCACTGCCATGTTTAGGTATAGCTTCCACAACAAATTTATCAGACCGAGCTTTATGTGCAAAGGTGGCAAAAGAATCATTTTTAACTCTCTTATGTTCTGGTTTATGATATACGTTTGGGCCACACTTTTTCTGTCACTACTGTTCCATTCTGCAAATGAAACATCATTCATTCACGATGACGAAAATAAAGAATGTTCTTATCAAGAGAAAATAAATTCTAGTCGTTTAATGTAGAACCCCAAAAGCTCAACCTGTTTTTACACAGAGTCGAATCGTTTAAATCACTTTGCGTTAAAAAGTGCGGTGCTTTTGAAGCTGACGATTCTTAACTATCTTCTGACACCTATTTGTGCTGATTTAGAACAAGTTCCTGATTAGAATCCCGACTTTCTGATCGATTTGGAGGATATTTGGCACAAGCAGCTCGACATTATATAAGATGGAGTTGTTGGCTAACAAGTTTAGATACTGATTAGTGTGTTGTGAATTGGTTGATATTGAGCCCAGGATTTATTTTGATTCGTCACAGGAAAGTTAATTCTCCACACATTTTGGTTATATGTTTACTATATAATAAACGTAAATAAGACGTGAGTTATTTGAATGCAATAAGTATACAGTCGCCTAAATTAAGTTATTTATTATTAACAAAATTATTATATGTACGAGGGTGAATTAAATATAAACAAGACTTATTTTTTAAAAAAATATTTTGATTTTAAACGCACAAACAATCATAGTTTATTTTTCTACATAATCTTCTGATTTAGAAACACATTTTTCCCAGCGTATAGGTAATTTTTTAATTCCAGGTAAAAAGAGTCAGGTCGTGTTTGTAGCCAATTGCGCACATATGCTTCAAGCTCATTATCGCTGTGGAATTTTTGCCCTCCCAAAGCTTCCTTGAGAGGACCAAAGACATGGAAGTCGCAGGGAGACAGGTCTGGACTTTATGGAGGGTGTTCCAGTGTCTCCCAACCCAGTTGCTCCAATTTTTGTACTGTCAGTGCTGCCGTATGGGGGCGAGCATTGTCATGGAGGAGAATCACTTTTCTCATTGGAAGGTGTCGTCTTTTGCGGCGATATGCAAGTCTTGCATATCGCAATTGCAATATCCGAAGTTGTTAGACGCCTATCACCTTCAACAAGTTGACGAACACTGTCGATGTTGCCCGCTGTAATGCTGGTGCGGGGTCTGCGGTCATGGCTCTCATTTTCAACACGTTCACGGCCCTCCACGAACTGTTTATGCCAAGCAAACACTCTAGCTCGCGACAGCGTCTTTTCCCCGAACTGTGCAGTCAATCTTCTCAAGATTTCGGCCGGTTTTACACCTTCTGCAACTAAAAACTTTATAACAATACGTTGCGCAATAGAGGGAGGTACCTCCTGCTCGGACATCGTAACGATGGACACTGAGCGAGTCTATGATGATGAGTCACGTGCTTCCCCCACTCCTGACAAACCAACCTAACAGCCAATAACAGCGGAACGTTCTTCCATCACTATTGCGCGCGCATGTCCAAAAGTCTCGTTTATATTTGATTCACCCTCGTATATATGAATAAAAATCATCACAAAGTTCGTGCGATAAAACGGTGTTTACCAGTGTTTGTTGACGAATGACTTGTTTCGGCAATATAATGTCAATTTACGAGGGTTGCTACTAAGTTTTGAGATATGACAACACTGATGTGAATATGTCAAATCTGCCATCATGAAATGTGACATTTTTAATAGTGAACGTACTCAGAACTTGTTGTCACACAACATTTTTGATTTGAATTGATTACGGATACTTAAAACATTCAATTTGGTCAAAAAATGGAATTAAATCGTGGGATCATTTTCTATGGCTTTCGACGTAGATGAAATCGACAACAGTGTGACCATCATGTGGCTTTGAGACTTTGGTGATGGGGCACCATCTCGAGACACCGTGTTTCGCTGAAAAAATTCAATCGCCGTGCTTCAAAAGACATTTATCAGATCGTGACAGGTGACGAATCATGGGTCTATACATATGAATCCGAAATTAAACAAAATTGACTATATGGGTCTTTTAAGATGAGCCAATTCCAACAAAAGTTGATCGCCCTCGAAGCCTCTGAAGCAAATGGTCACCTGTTAATGTGGAATAATTGGACTTGCGACCGTTCTATTATAGTGGTCTCCATCTCGACGAGACAAGCTCTTACACATCAGTTTAAAGCGTTTTCGAACAGTCAAAGTCATCTGCCATATAGTCCTTGTTTAGCACCCAAGGATTTCTGTTTATTCCCGCAGATTAAAAATAAATCTCGAGGTTAACGTCGTTCTGCACCCGAAGAAGCGATTGATGCGACAATATTTTGAAAAATAATAAATCCATATCCAAATATAAATATTAGTTTTTATTTACTAAGTATTCAAAGCAGATTTTTAGATCTGTTTCAAAACGCATTGTAATGAATTGGCAAAATGGTGCATTATAAAAAAAATATGAATGATAGATAGTTTTTTTTTGTATTGTTAGCGTTAAAACGAATAATCACAAGATATGATGTTGGCGATGATATATTAAATGGACAATAAATCAACTTTTACCTTACTATTAACAGAAATTAGTTCAAGGATCAGGACGAAAACGATACGAAAAGGTCAGGAGTGGACGATATATTGAAATCGTGCCAATAAAATCATCCAATCGGTTAACGAGACCGTTCGATATTGCTGAAATTTACTTTGTAGTCAAAATTTGTGCGAAAATGATTTGGCTAGTAAAAATTTGAATATTATCAAAAACGATGATTAGTTTCATAAAATAATTACATTACATATTTTTACAATTACTTTATGTACTGCTTATTTGACATAAATATCCGATTCGCTTGTTTGATACTAACCTGTACTTGCGGTTGGGCCTCAGTCGTGCCGTTAGGAGTGAGAGGTCTCCTGGCTCCATTATTGGCACCCTGTTGTATGAGATTTGCAGGCGGAGCTGGATATACCCACGGTCCCACTCCATAGTACTGAGCTGGTACCCCAGCGGTTATCAGATAAGGCTCTTGTTGTGGATTAACGAGGTAGGGGGGTTGTGGGAATGCGGCAGCTGCTTGTTGTTGTTGCGCCAAGTACTGTTGTTGCTGTTGCTGCAACAGCTGTAATTGCGCAGCCGTCGGCGTTGCCGCTTGCGATTGTTGAGATCGGAAGAGTTGCTGGAAACAAAACAACAAAAATCGTAAATTTGATTGAATCACTAATAAAAATCGAATGGGAACAGTATTTGGTTTAGTTCTATTCTAAAAAGTTTGAAACCAGCAACGAGAATTAATGTTTATACGAGGTTTATCTAAAAGATTCGAGTCTACCATCATACCACCGCGTTAGAGCTTCCAAGCGGACTCTATATTGTTATTTATTGAACGGCGTGGGTTCGTTTAGTTCATTTTTTCCTACGTCATATTTTGTTATGTAAAACAAAAGATTAGATCAAAAAATTCGCATTAAACTTATACAAACTAGCTCAGAAACAAGTGAGATGACGGTAAAGGTATTTATAGAGAATTACATGATTAGAGCGAGGAAAAAAGAGTGGTACATCGAGACAAATAACATCTGAAAATGTAGAGATTGAGTATTTTATGATTGGGTGAGATCGTTGGTTAAATGTACGCGAAGTAAAAAGTGATTTCGAAATACCAAAAAGTATAAATTCGAAAATTTTAACCGAAAAATTGGCATTGGCTATCGTATTTGTAAAATTTATACCAACGACAGATAAGAAGAATGTTCGCTTCAGAATCGGATCAGCTTTGAAACGGTTTCTAATGATAAAAATGTACTCGAGAAGAAGGTAATGAATTTCATTTGAAGAACGTGCTCCCAAGAAAGCAAAATGCGTTTTTTTTTATAAATAAGAAACCTATGGTTTGTTGAAAATCAAGATCGAATTCGTATTAGCAAAGTAGAGCTCGTTAAAATAAATCACATCATTATGTAGCTTTAAGCGTCTTTTTGTTTATTGAAACAGTTATTTTCCTACATTCAACTAATAATGAGAACTCGGTATTGTGTTAAAATTGTGTGAAAATTTCAGTGTTCACAAAAAAATTATAAGTTTTTGTTTGGGCGGTACCCAACAGTAGCGATTGTAGTAGTTCATTTTCTAGTACACATCAAATTCTTACTACAATTGCTATTAAATTGAAATGGAAGACATATTACAGTGTTCTATTGTTTCCATCTGATTGTAAGTTACTGTCTTCTGCATGGGAATTTATTTGAAATCTTGAAGACGGACAAGAATATGGACAAAAATATTGATTTCTAAAATAATCTCTTACCAAAATATAAACGTTTCTGTATATGATCAATGGAAAATATGATATTAAACAAAGGACATTCACCAGAACCCTTTTCTATATCTAGATCGCCCCACGTGAAACAGTGCAGAAAGATTTTTTTCTATAAGTTTCTTAAGGACACGCTCAGTTTCAACTGACTCAAATATGTTGTAGATTTGATCTTAGGAAAGAGGTAGAAGACGCACGGTGCAAGATCCGGAGAATAAGGTGGCTGGGATGTTGTAGCTGGCTAGAGGCCTCTTGACGGACAGTGCGGAATGAGGCACCAGGTTTGCACACTTTTCGTATGTTGAAATTTTCATGTAAAATTTCTTCTTTATTAATTTCTATAGATTCAGCAATCGCACTACCCTGACTTGAATCATTTTCAACATTTTCTCGGTCATCTTTAAAAAACTTAAGCCAGTTAAAATTATGTGAACGCAACAAGTTTCAGTTGCAACTTTTCCAAGTTTTATGTAAAATATCACAACAATCCCTTGGTTCTATTTTCACGTCGTTCATTTTTTCGACAAAACACACACGATTGTTACGGCTACACTGGTTTGTCTACAGAAACACTTTCGAAGTTGTCTCCAAGTAATACGACAAGTTATTATTGTTTGATTTCTAATAAGTAATGAGTAATACTGTATAATATAAGAACAATTTCAAAATATTGTCGATATTTTTTTTGTTAAAGCGGCATTACTTTCGATTGATTAACCTTAATAAAATGACGAATCATTAGTAACACCTATCTGCGATGACAAATCAACATACTACATATTTAAATAAGTAATTATATCAAATAACCTATAATTTGAATGATATCATCGCGAGTCGTGCACATTTTTTTAAGGAATAGATATTCCTACAATCTACTCATGTATCCAATAACGATTTACAGTTATGTATACGGTTCTTCTTGTCCTACTAACGATTGCTCGTGCTTGACCAATAGAATGTCCGCGAATTTTACAAACAATTTAGGACTCAAAGTCAATGCCCCTTACGAGGAGACGAAGAGGAAGTACCTTTTTACGGTCGTAGTACCGTTAGTCAAGAAATTACTCGAATGCACAGAAGACTACTGTGAACAGAATCGATAATCAGCTGATGCCATCTTCCTAATACACTCAGAATCGAGAATTATCAAATATTTGGATGGAAAAATAATTTGGAACTAATTAAAATTTAACAGTGGTGAAATTAATGACACTTTTTAGTGTAAATATATTTCTATATATCTAAATATAAACTATTGATCCCTAAGCATGACCTAGAGATGGCGGTAGTAGCTTGAAAAATACCACTGTAGTAGAAAGTACACAATATATACGGCAAAGTTTGAAGACGCCACCATGTATTTGTTTGGCAACCATCAATAGTGAATTTGTAAGCATTGAAAAAATTGGTCATCGTTTTATGTGATACAATATTTTAATTTGAATGGCCTTAGTCCAACCATTATAAAAGCTGGAATAGATTCTACTCTAGATGAGCCTGCTCCTTCATTATCAACAGTAAAATATTGGATAGCAGAGTTTAAGCGAGGCCTGCGAAGACCAGCATCGCTGTGGTCGACCAAATGAGGCGACGACTCCAGAAATGTTGAAGAAAATCCGAAAAGAGGTACTGGATGGATCGTCCACTGAAAGTGCGCGAGCTAGCAGACATAGTGGGCTTTCAAAAAAGTGTTTAATTGAAAAGTTGGATATTAGAAAGATGTGCGGAAGATGGGTGCCGCGTTTACTCACAATGGATCTATCGAGTGTTTGGCAATGTTTCACATAAACCAATTTATGTGCCGATCCACAACCATGGATCAAACGTGGGTCTATAACCTCACGCCCGAACCAAAAGGACGATAAAAACAATGGACTGAAAAGGAAGAGTCGGCTCCAAAGAAGTCAAAGACCGTTCCATATGTAGGCAAGATCATGGCGTCGGTTTTTTGGGACGCGCGCGGGATAATTTTCATTGACTATCACAAAAAACTATCATGGGCGAGTATTACGAGACCTTATTGAAACGTTTGAGCGAAGAAATCAAGCAAAAACGGCCGCATTTGGCTAAGAGGAAAGTCCTGTTTCATCAAGACAATGCACCAGCTCACAAATCCGTTATTGTAATGGCCAAAATTAATGAATTACAGTTTGAATTGCTACCTCATGCACTCTATTCGCCAGATTTAGACCCATCGGATTATTTTCTCATCCCAGATTTGCAAAAATGAGTCGGTGGTCAAAAATTTTTCAACAAAAGAGTTGTAATCGGCAGTTAATGGCTTTTTCGACAAGCTTGACGATTTTTATTATAAAAAGGGTATCGAACTTATTAGGTATATCGATAGGTATTTTGAACCGCGCATTTTTTTCAAAGAAAATATACAGGCTATGTCATGGAATAGTGGCCTATACAAACTTTCTTATTTTAATTGCAGCCCCCTGTATTCTATTTATTTTTTGGATTCTAGACATAATTTATGTACAATGTCCTACACCCATCTCCAACTGTTTCGGAAATATTAAAGAAGTTAACATTAAAAAAAGAATATGATGTGATTGTTAATGAAATTAATGTTTTATTTTGTGAGTGAAAAAGTTTGTAATTTGGGCAGTTACACAAAAAACATTGTAAGACATTTGTCATTTGTCTAACTGCTCTATTTTGATAATAAAATATGCGAATTTGGAATGACATTGAACATCAAAATGCACTTCAATTTTCAAATAATCCCAACGTTCATAATTCAGTTCACATATTCAGAAAAAAATTATTTTCAAAAACTGAATGCACTTGAAATTCATTTATTTCTTCATATAACAATCATGTTGTAATAAATGTGGTTGCTCCTATATGCAAATGAAGACATTTAAATTAAAGAGGATACGGAAATTTTTTTATATAACTGTTGTCCTAGTGAACTTGAGAGACGAGGCCGTTACGACGGAATGATTTATATCTATATGTTACTTATAACAGAACTGGTTTTTTCTTACGCGAAAATTGATACAACGATCAATATTTTAAATAAAATGTTTTTTTTTAGATTTAGTGCAATTGGTTATTTTGTCTCGTCCAAAAATAGAAGAATCATCATATTTTTATATACGAGGGCAGTTTTACGAACAGAGGTATGTTAAGACTTAAGATTGTATTGTTGTAAATTCTTCCAAGTAAAAGGGAATTGGCAAAACATTTCTTAAAATTAAAGTCAACTATTGAGAAGTTTCGATTCGTTTTCTTAAAGTCTTACTTACTAATCCAAAACTTCGGAAAGTTTCAAACAGCACGTGAAGCTTCAGGAAAACCAAAATTTCGAATGGAAAATTATTTCAAAGAAATATTTCGAAGGAAAGCGAATGTTTTTTTTTTCTTTCCAACAGTAGACACGGTTTGAGTTGATAAAGACTACCCTGAACTGAGTCAAAGCATCCACTTTTAGAAGAAATTCGCTGGAAAAGGCATTCTAGAAAATCTATTCTAATAGAAAGACACGATATTGTAGTACGGAGAAAACATAACCTAAGAACTACAAAAGAAACGAGAAACCAAAGAAGAAATTGTTTTCTTTAGATATAAAATAGATCAATGACAGACATATACCAAATAAATTTTGGCAAGATGAAACTATTACCAAGTCGAAGACAGGTTTTTCCAATAATTTATCTACTGGTATGAATCCACCAAGAGGAAAAGGGAGCGAACTGATAATGGTACACATCGGTAGTTCAAACAGTTTACTGACTTTTGAATCTACTCGTTCTGTTGGCATGAATTCTGATGTTTTTAGAGAATAGTTCGAACAAATGCTTAATCTTCTTCCTCAGAACTATATAATAATGTAAGTTATCACTCGCGAGTACCAAAAAAATTTCCTACAACCAAGTGGTTACGAAAAGATTGACAGAGTTGGCTAAATTCAAAGTTCTATCCCGGTGAAAGAATCTACGAACGCGCAAAAGCTGTGTAGAACCAACAGACTCCACATTCGCTGAATAAATAACCGTCACTACCCCCTTGGTTTTATGTACAAAAAGAAATTTAACATGGAACCTGGTGAAAGAATATGAAAATGATGAATATCATATACATCTCGCCCGGTACGACTTGCATGCAGCTCGAATTCCCGCCACTAGGAACCAACCGGTCGGTGTTTTGGCGCTGCGGTCTTGAGTTGGCTCATACGCAGAACAAAGTCACATGGCCAGTACGCAGACAGCACTGACGCTCTCGTTCCCACGCTGTAGAGCGTGCGGAAAGTCACTAGTTTAAATTGTGTGCGTAGTTATATAGAATAAGAAATGCCTTTTCCGGATGACGAAGAAACAAATATTGAATTTGCTTTAGAGGAGACTCCGATAATGTATAAATCAAAAATTCTAATCGCACCGTGCGAGTTGCATATGTGTGTAACCCGCCTTAATATAGATATGATTCTAATATAGAGCAGTAGGTTTGTTGAAACAATAACTTCTTTCATATCTATCGAGCGCGCGACTTTACTGTGAACACAATTATGAACACTGCGAATATCGAGCCATGAAAAGTTCACGCGCAATTTTCACCGCAATTCGCGCGTGATTGCTGCAGAAAAATTAGCCGAAACTCCGGTTGCTACCAAAACTTGCCGATCTAATTATGTAGAGTTGTTGTTGAAAAATGATTTTTTTTTGTCAGTGAAGTAACTTTTATTATTGAAAAGTCGTTATTGCGTCAAGCCGCCCTCACGGGAGTTGAAATCGTATAGAGTTATGGAAGTGATGAGAGCTTTCAAATTAAACGGAGCCGATTGTGAATAAACATATCTTATTAAACATAAAATTGATCGAAATAATTGTTGCTCAATTATTATTAAACATTTAGGTAACGATATATTTTTAGTAACAATTATTAAAACAAACAAATATCGGAAAATATGAATTTCTAAAAATAATTTTCATAACAACCAATTAACTTTTCTAAAAATTATGTATGCTATATCTAATCGTTTTCGTATAATATGCAAGCAGGTAATTTACAGATTAAAAAAAAACCTCATTAATTTTGACATCAATTATATTTCTTGATCATTAAAATTGGAATAAAACAATAATTATTTCACTAATAATTGAAAAAACAATCAAACCTTTAATGTTAGAAAGCTTACAAAACAAAAATGTTTACCACAAAGTATTTTATGAATCTACACATACCCTTTCCAGGATATTTTTTTAGCAATTTTTTTTAATTTGTACAACCTCCCTATCAAAAAGCAATCGACTAGAAGATCGCGTTTATCACAAAACATTCGCGATTTAGAACCTTCCGGCAAATTCCAATTAAAGAATGGAGAATTCTCCCTATGCGATTACTAGGTTCCACTTTCATTTTGTTGAAAATCCTCTACGGCAGATTCTCATAGCGTGACGTACCTCCCATCACCTGATGGGTGGAAGCCTAAAGGGTGGAGATATAGGAACGGCGCTTTCGATAATTTTATAACCGCTCCCAGACACGTGCTTACACCTAGACGCCGCCTTTTCGGGAAATGACGTTTTCCAGAGTCGGTTTTTTAATTATTTTGTATTTGAATTTTATAAGGTTGTTTGTTAATAGTGATTCCGATTAAC
This sequence comes from Diorhabda sublineata, assembly GCF_026230105.1. Classification (NCBI taxonomy): domain Eukaryota; kingdom Metazoa; phylum Arthropoda; class Insecta; order Coleoptera; family Chrysomelidae; genus Diorhabda; species Diorhabda sublineata. The sequence goes on along the minus strand of NC_079474.1, from coordinate 4,663,902 downwards.
AAAGGAGTAGTTGTAAAGGAGAAATTTAGAAATGTACAGAAGTAGAATAAAAGGTGAAGTTCACGCTTTCGTTCAGTTCAGATCAAAGCAACAATCACATAAATACAATCGATTAACCAAATTAACTCAACCAAAGTAAATAAAATTTATTGGAGTTTACACATTAAGAATCGATTTGCATATATAAGGGGCCCGGTATGAGAAAAATGTGAGGAGTAAAATCTATCGATGAATGACCTCGTTACGTTTTTGGTGCGCACCCTATGATGCGCAACTTTCTAATTTGTCAGTGTCAACATACTTATATTGCTGTCATTGTGAAGTTTTAATTTTTATTATTGTGAATTGAAAGTATTTTCAAATAACTATGGCAGAAAGAGGTGTAGATGATATTGCCGGAACATCTAACAAACACGTGGTTACAAAGTACGTTATAATTCATGTATTATATGTATGAGCATATGCAATTTGTATTTATTAAATATTTTAATAATTATCGATGTAGTTCATATAAATATATATTTGAAAACAACACATAAAATTAGATAATCAACCCAATATGAATTATCGAGCGCATCCACATAAAATAGAAAATTTCTAACCTAACCAAAAATTAATTTTTTTGTCGATGTCTATAAATTCTTCCACGTTTTTATGATTTATTTTATAAATAATTTTTAAATATTAACAACTGCAGTCAATAATTCGATAATATTATCAGAAAAATCGACAATATTTTTTAATTATAATAATGTTTTTATATAATTTTCTTTCGAAAAGTTATTTTTCAGCTTATTTAAATAATTTTCATGTATTATTGTATGTAAAAGATTTAGTGACATAATTATCTTTTCATAACCATTTTTGTTAATTATTAAGATAATATTATATTTTAAATAAAAAATTAATTATAATAATTTTAAAAAAATGTTTATAAAAACATTATTATGCATTTATAAATTTTCTAATTTTTTTTTATATTTTTTGACTAGGAAAAAATCTAAACCTCCAAAAACTCCAGCCGAGAGACAGCGAGCTTACAGATTAAAAAAAAATTAATGAAGGAAGCCCAAAATATTCTGGCAATCAACCAATCTTTTTTAAGTTAAATAAACTCTTTTTGCGTCTGGTTAGACTATCGAACTTAACGAGTAAACTCCAGTCGTGCGTCGAAGCTGATACACACAATTTTTTATAATCTCCTTTGAAGTACTGCTTTTGGTTGGAGGGATTCTATCAAAACGGTTTGTAGATATTTTTCCCAATGTTCGACAATGTTTTAAAACGTTTTATTTTTATTTTCGGAAAGAGGACGTTGCTAAATTTGACGAGGAAGCAAATTTGCAAGATTTCAGAAATCGAAAATATGCTAATCAAAGTTTGTAATTATTTATGATTAGTGGTTATTTTCAGTTGGTGAAATTTTGGGAGATTTGTAATCTTAATAGAAAACATGTTCGACAAGCGAGTATCAGTCAGGTTATAAGTTGCTGTCACTTTTGTGAGAGGTTATCCGATTGATGAGTGGCCTTTTCGATTCACCAATATCACAAATTGAATTAACTATGTTAATTTATTAGTTGGCTATTTGCAAATACGTCTATAATTAATAATAATTTCTATCTTTATAATTTTTCATGATATTTCATTGAAAATTGGTTACAGAGTTTTTTTATTATGATTTATGATTACATCTGTCATGGGATTTATGCTACGCGCTAGCACACACAAAAAAATTACTGATGGATCCATTTTTCCCAAGTTACTGTCAACTTTCCAACGCAAGATGAGAAATTTCCTGAAACTCGAGAAAAGCCACAATAACGTATGATCCTGTGAACTGTCATATTTCATCGTAGGTGAAATAGGTTCTTGACATCGAAAATATATTTCCGTCAAGAGGTAACTCGTCAAATTTCATCTTTCGTATTAAAAACTGCAATATAAAAAATGCATTGCAATATTTTTACAGTTATGGGTAAAATATACCCCATGAACATTCATTCAACCATTTCAGTATCAATTACAGGGTGGTTCAACGACGTTAATTGTAAATAAAGTTTTCAGATAGTGTTCGTTGGGAACTATTTTATTACATGAACCAAATAGCGACGATCTTTAGCGTTGTCTTCGGTTTTTGGGGCTCCAGCCCGAACGAGAGTTTGTTATACCACTCTGATGAGACGTATTAAGTCGAAACTAGTCGGTGGTTACAAACCTCTCCTTGTAAATACGCTAATATCGACAAAAAGGTCGATTAACATCACGCTCTTCAGAGAAGATGAAATTCAGCATTCGTCGAGGCATCAGCCAGGCAAGTAGTTGTATTCTCCTTTAAAGAATGACAGAATATATATTAGAAATATAAAATTTCGAACTTATTCCATAGTATGAATAGTAGAAATCATTAATTTTGTTGTGTCTAAACAGCAACTAATAGGAAAAATGGTAAAGTCTTGACGCTTAAAGATTTAAAATAAAATTTATAAAATGTAATCATTAAATACGATAATTATGAAACGGGAATAGAAACATAATTTTATACAAATGATTAATGGAGTTCATTTTACGAGCCAACTCCATTTTTACGAAAGGGCGCAATAAAAATTTTATGAGATAAAATATAGGGTGCTTTAACATTTATAATACCGATCGATATCGTACTAGAATAACCTGAATGATATCATACTCGTTCATTTGCGTGAGACGCTCTAATATATTTAAATACTCAACATAATCAGATTTGATTTGCAAACTTTTTAACGTCGTGAATAAGAGGACACAAAATGAAAAATGTGATACATCATCTAAGGGGTTTACTGCTACGAAAAGTCTAACAAAAAACAAGCTAAAGTTACTTAAAATGTAGTTGGAGCGGGCATTGAGGATGTGGACGCTTGATTTGAGATACATGACTCGAAAACTCACAGCAATTAAAGAGAGAAATATATAGAGAAGAAAAACTATATCTATGGTGAATTGGGACAAGATCAAAAACCAAAAAACAATGCTAACCGAAATGGACTTATGAAGAACGGAGAATGAGATCGATAACAAAACCAAACAACAGACTAACTACCTAAACAGGTCCTAGAACGGATACCACAAAGGAAAAAGTGACGACCACGAAGAAGAATTAATAGAAATATTTTAAAAAGAACAACTTCTACAAACGAATACACTTAAAATTATTGTCGCGTCCACCAAATTCTCCAGATCTGATTAATGGCCCTTTTCAGATTTAAAAAAAATGAAGATTAACTTTCTTTTTTGAAACCAAACTGAGGTTTAACCTTTCTGTTGAATCTTAATAATAATGTTGACGTTTATCAAAATATTTTCATTAGTTACTAATTATCCTACAATTTACAATATACCGTGAGTTGTTACGTAGTTGTAATGAAGTTAACTCAACCTTGCTCAATATACTATTCTTAACTCCTTTGAATCGGGGAGTATCTGAAACATCCTTTGATAAATTTCAATAGCGACGCCGAAACTAACTTGGAACGGTACGAAGGGACCGGCGCTAGGCATAGAAACGAGATAAAAGGGGATGTTCTAACATTAATTTCACGTGAATAATTTGCGCACTTTATTTTGCGATCCCTTATATTCTAACTTTCTCAACAGACTGGCAACGTATTGTGCAAGTATGTGTTTAAAGGTCCTTAATGTGTTTTAATCCGCTCTGAGGGATTCTTGTCTAAACGGAACGGTAAATTAACCGAAAGTTTTCCGAATATAATTGGCGAAATGTTCCATCTCGAAATGTCGTATGTCTTAATCAGCCGAAAACTAATATCCGGATTTGGTTCTATATTAATTGCCCCCAAAGACTAATTAAGAATCTCGTGCACAACACAGTTATATATAAATTAACATATCGTTAAAAAATTATGTGGCTGATGGACTTGCTTCCAAGCCATTCTCTTTCACACACACACACGCACACAAATAAATAGCTCAACAGGCTTTATAAACCTGAGGCTTGTAGTTGTTCTACTGCTTTTCTCCATGAATTATTCATATTCTTTCTAAATCTTCTATCCATTTCTTCCATGGACTGCTTCTTTTCCTTTTCGCTCCCTCTTCCCTTAATAAGAATATTTTCTTCTGATTATATGCCCCATCCAACGGAGGCTTTTTGCTTTGACAGCACATCCCATCCCAGCGTGATCAAACAATCCTCTAATCTCTGCGTTCGTTCCTTTCCTCCACTTGTTTGATCTTGCATTTTTCTGGAAATCCTGCTTAGTGTAGATTATTTTTGTATTGTCTTGTAAATGCGTAACTTGGCGGTTTTTAATAGTCCTCCTAGGGCTCCAAACGTTTTGATTCCTGAAGCCAGTCTTCGCATGTTACTGTCACTTCCAGGTATTCGAATTCCTGGACCTTATCAAATCTATAATCTCTGTAGTTTTGCTCTGTAGTCACTTTTAATTGGTTGAAGTTATTCAGTTCCTGTCCCATCTCCGTATATTTGGTTTTTTGTTTATTTATACGGAGTCCCTATTCTTGTTTTTTATTTTCAAAGAGTTGGAACTTTCAAGCAAAAATATATGCAATTGAAAAATGTGTCCAGTTGAATTTGGAAAAGTATCATCGCCTACAGGAGATTATCACCTTGTCCGATGAACAAGCAGATATTAGAGCTCAGTGTTATGAAATCCGAACTGGTTTGGGAATGGCTGGACTTGCTAAAGTAGATAAACACAAAAATCATCCTCATGAGTAGTATCCATGAGTAATTTTTATTTTATTGTCGTTGAGGATCAAAAAAAACTGGACTACGTACGCAATAGTTAGTTGATAATCATCAAAGTTGACTTTTTTTTGATGGCATGGTTATTTCGAGAAAAAAAAGTACCCACATCAACATTTGGATCTGAGACATGGACACTCACTCAAAAACAAAAAAGTAAAATACAAAGTAAAGAAATGATTAATAAGGAGGATATAAGAAGCACGAACTTACAAAAAAAAGGAAGGAAGACCGAGGAGAAGGAGGAGCTGGACAGAATAATGGAAACTGCTGTGGAAAAAGGAGCCTACTCTCAGCTCTAGCATGCCTCACACCTGAAAAGGTAGAAAGGCTTCAGGATTAAGACTAACTCTAACTGCGAACAATTTTTTATATTTTGAAGCTAATTTTTAATTAAAGTCGAAAGAATTCTTTTTATCTTTAACAATTTAATAGCTCTAACGGATAATAAAACAGTTATTAACCACAAATGAAATTTCATATTTTTAATTGTAGATCAAATACATCAATTAGTATCGTGAAAACTATTCCAATATTTAAATTAGCAGTTTGATTGTGAAGCACTAAAATCAGACTGACATAAACTATATTTTTTTTATTTTATAACCGCATAGAAATCCACTGAATAACCCGGTTAAAGTTCGATAACATCGCATAAACAATGGTAAAACAATTTGTATGTTAGAAATGCTTAATTAGGTACTGCCGAGAATCTGGTAGAACTTATATGGTAAACTGTTTTCTCAAGAAAACTTATAACAATAATTTATTCAATAACATTGAATAACTTATTGAGAAAAAGTGAAATGTTAGTTTCAGACACCGTCCTTCTGGCGTACTTTCACAAAAAATCCATCAAGTTTATGGCGTGAAGTCTTCTGTCTACGTGAACCTTCTTTCGACCGTTGGTCAGGTTACGTTGATTTCGCTCAAATAGTATCTTGTAGATGTTATGATGTCCAAAGATATCTCGATCTCACAGTTGATTTTCAATTAACTGCAAATAACTCTAATATGCCAAAGCCAAAAATATAAATAGAACATTTCTTTTTATCGCTTTGTTTAGTTTATCCCATAGACAAATGGCTTTAGGTCTCGATCGACAGCATTGTGATTATCGACAGTTTATTGTTGTTCTTTGTTTATCACCCTGGGGTCCAAAGTCTTTCTTTGATCAAACAAATTTTAGGGACATTTCGTTCTTATCTAAATTCAATTGTCCCGCCTAGAGAGTCTGTTTAACCCCAGTGTGTGTTTATTGTTAAGTTTTTGTTTATATTTATCAACGTAATGGCGCCCAATTTACCTAAATGATGATAATAGTGATTCCGGCCCCGACTTGAATATGATGATGACCTGAATGGCAGTGAACGTGAAGCGATAGAAGAAAATAAAGACAATGGAGGAGACGGTAGCAATAAAACCAAAACCAAGAAACCCGAAATAGTCCTCTTTTATAACTCTACTAAAGAGGGACCGACATTCAATTAATTGTTCCATGGGTAGTTTCATTCTGCAGAAGAATAAAAGGTTGGCAAGTGTTTTCGCAATATTGGATCAATGTGGAATCAACTCTCTGGTTTTGTACTTTTTGAATGAAGAAATTTCTAAACTCGCCAGCAGGAGGTATTTGCAGATGTTTGTTAAGAATCTAATCAAGCTATGGCTGTATGAACGCTATTCAAAGAGGTATCAAACTGGCAATTAGAGAAATACTGCAGAACGTCCAGTTGCAAGTAATGAAAACTACGCTGTTCTTGGGTGAGAAAAATCATTCAATGGTTTGCAGGGAATGTACCGAGTTGAAAAGAACATACAAGGATGTATTGATATCTAGTTAGCCTAAACCAGTTCCGTGCATAAACAAATATTGTGAAAATCGAAAAATTGGAGTATCGAGCCAAGTACTACCTGTATTTAAAGGGTTAAGAGGTAAGCAGATTTACGAAGATATGCTTAATACCCTTGGTAATCAATGTCTTTCGTATGCTACCGTGAAAAATTAGACTGCAAGCTTCAAAAGAGGTAAATTTTCCATTGAACATGATGACCGATCGGGAAGACTAGTTTCTGTGTCAGTCCTCGAAAATATCGATGCAGTTCATGGCATGATTTTATCAGATCGTCGAATTGGGGCTAAAATGGATATCTGAAGCACTGAATATTTCATACGAACGCGTTCATCATATAGTTCACGTCAATTTGGACATGAGAATGGCGACACTCTGGTTCTTTAAGACCTAAGAAGTTTCGTGTCCAAAAATTTGCTGATTTTTTGGATAAGGATGGAACAATAACTGGATATTACTATTCGACATTACTAACCAATCTACGGTTTGGATAAATCGATGCAAATCAATAATAAATAAATCTATTAAATATCTATTACAATTAAACGGCAGTAGTGCGTGTTGAGGACAGTGTTGAGAGAGACGAAATCGAAATACAAAAGGGAGTTCGCCAAGGCTGCGTTCTTTATCCATAATTATTTGATATATATTCTCCGTTTGTATTTCAGAAAGTGCTGGAGGAGAGACATAAAGGGATAAACATCGAAGGAATATTAATCAACAACTTTAGGTTTTGCCGATGATAATTCTATAATGACTGATAGCGAAGAAGATCTTCAAAACTTATTAGAGAAAATCAAGCGAGAATATGAAATTTTAGGTATATTAATATTAACCCTATACTCACACTGAATGGAAAACAAATAGAATAGGTGCAAAAATACAAGTATCTTGGTTCAGTTATGAACGCTGAAATGAATCCAGACAAAGAAATCCAAATCTCGAGAGGCATTTGTCAAGTACTCCTCAATGTTTGCAAACCTCCACGTCAGAATAGAATTCATGGAATGTTATGTGTGGACAGTGCTGCTGTACGGAGTGGAAACTTGGGCCTGGAAAGCTCAAATGATCAAAAAACTTGAGGCATTTGAGGTGTGGCTCTATAGACGCATCCTGGACTGACAGAATCACCAACGTCGAAGTACTAAGACGCATTGGGCGGAAAAGAAAGCTGTTGACAGTTATTAAGATAAAAAAAACATCTTACAAAGAAAGGGATCAGCAGAAAGAATAAATCCTGGGTCCGTAACATAAGAGAATGGATAAATCTGAGCGTCGGAGAATTGTTGCGAGGAACAGAGACGCATTTAAAAACGTGGTCGCCAATTTTCAATGAGAAGACGGCATGAGAAGAAGAAGAATTATGAATCTTTTCCAAATAAATTTTATGTAAGTACGAGTAAGTATTATACTGGCCAAAAATTATTTCAGCCGGTTTAGATATACCTAAACAAGCTGTAGAATAATTGATTTCAAACATTTTTAAAACCTTATGATAACAAAAAAGAAAATGATAATGGGGGCCACGAGATCCCAGGGTTATATTTCCGTATATTTTAGTTAGGGTTATAAATAAAGGTTAATAATTTTTGATTCTAAACCATCCGCTGATCTAAGGAGATAGTGGCGATGCATTAGTGTAAGTGTATTGGCAACGGTATTATTATTCGAAATTAATGTTACTATAATAACAAATAATAATATAAATAAAAAACTAATTACCAAAACATATGTAAACTACTTCCCAATCAAAAAGTTATGCATGATCCTAAAATCATTGACAAACAAATGTGTTCAAATAAATTAGCTAAATATACGATGATGCTTGCGTCACGCAAAGTTTTTTTTCTTCTAAAATATCCAAAAACTTTTTATTGCGTCGAAAATTGGCATACAAGTAAAAAATATTTTATTTACGTTCTCTTTAAATGGAATTAGTGGATTTTTCGTATGAAAACTTTGTTGAGCGACCTTCGTCTGCTTTTAAAAGACACAGTCGACTGCCATCATTGTCACGCATCACATTTTTTTATATCACGTTTCCATTTCCAGAATGGAAACGGTCTCGATATTATCTGTGAAATTAGAAGATCATTTCAAACTCATACTATTATGGAATGTCTCACGTCTCGAATGTTTGATAAACGAAAAATTCTCAATGTTTCTCAATAATTACAAAAACGCTATAAATTCTGATACGTATAGTTTTTTAACACGGCCGAGATTATAGTGATATTTACATTTTTGAAGATATTTCGCTGTCCTGGTAATACAGAAGTAAGTTGTTTCAAAATACTTATGTTGTTTGCATGTTTTGTTTTGGAAATCCTTAAGAAATGCCGGATACTAAATTTGAATGATTTTTAATAATGTATACCTTAATAGAAATCACATAACAGTTAATAATCAAACATCTAAGGTAAAATTAAACAAACAAACAAAAAACAATTAAGGCGATTATAGTAGATGCTTGAAATAGTATCCGTTGTCCAAAAAAGAAACGCCGTAGAGCTGGAAGTTGCAGAACAGTCAGAGGAAGACTTAAGGCCGCTAAGCTAGAGCCAAAAAGGTTAGCTACTATCCCCAAATTAACCCCAGGACAGCCTACGAGTTGCCAAAGATCAAGTTAATTGGTCTCAAGAACAATTGAGCTACGTTCTCTTCTCAAATGAAAGCAGATTTTGCTTGCATGGACGAGTCTACAGAATTGAGTGGGCATCGTAATGGAAGCAAATACCTAATTGGTTTTTATTGAAAATAACGGTAGAACGGGTAGATTAACGGCGATACCGATACATAGAAGAAATTTTGGGGAATCACAACGTTCCCTACGCTAATTTAAGCACTATGGACTTAAATCCTATCGAGCATTCATGGAATGAACCCAAGAGAAAAGTTCGGACTAGAAATACACTAGTACACTAAATATCGATAGATTAATTTCAAATAAATTATTATTTCGTCGATTTTAAGCTGGTACTTGTTAATTATAACCCTTAATCATTGTTTTAGATTCCTACTCGTTCCGATATATTTCTTTATCAAAAAAAGAACTCAATAATAACACAGATCACTTTATTATAACGCTAAGACTAAGGGCTTTGAGATGCTAAAATCAGGAAAAGAAAGAAAGCTACAGATTTTTTGCTGAAGATTTTTGAACGCGGGAGTACGGCTTGAGTTAATTTTTTGGCTCACCACTGTATTATACCTTCAATAATGTACACAAACTAAGAAGATAACAAAAGCAGTCCTTGTTGAAAGATATTTTCCTCATTTTGTTACAGCTGATTTATATTTTTCTCAGAAAATGTGTGTCCGAGTGATTAATGAAATTGTTTATTCATTCTTCGGGGGCATTACTGGCCTGACTTTCCATTTTAAATATTAGTAAAGCGTTTATGGTAACACAATTTTGTAAATGTTAAATACACATCAGTCTTTAAATAAATTAATCGCGTGAGGAAACTACTATATACACCAGAACTTCATAAATATTATTTATTATCCGAATATCAACAGAGATGCCTTGGACGGATAAAAAATATTTTTTTTTCAATTCATTTTGATGAAATGAGGCTATCCATTCAAAATTAACATAATATTCACTTTATTTTAGGAAAGAAAAATAAGTTACGTCACACCGATGGTGCTTTTTTTCTCCGAAAGGAAAATAAATCATTTGTTCGTGACATATTTTTCTGAAAGCATCTGCAGAGAACTTTAGTTAAATGGGAAAATACTGTATACAACAATTTTATTTTTGTAATTTTCAATATCTTTCGAAAATGAATATGTATTGGATAGTCACGGATCAATATCGTTTTCGTATAAATCATTGTATTACATTTAAATTTTGACCATTTCTTTGTCCGATAAATCTATATATCAGGATATCAAGAGTATTACCTGGAGTTTAGTACCTAATCCACTTTGTAAAGTTGGAAAATACATAAATGAAAACCTAGAATTTTGTGATTCCTTTGAATTGCATTTCAACCGTAGGAATTACTAAATAATATACAATAAAGAAATGAATTTTTTTGAAAATTAAAATAATAAGGTTTCATTTAATAATTGAAATACCGAGCTGCATAATCTTCCGTCACGAGTTGTCTAATCTTCATAACAACCACGATCACGAGTTGTAAGTGTAGAAATGACGAGATGGCGCACGTCTTATCACATGATGTTTGGAGCTCACGGCTTGAACACGGACTCAAAGTTTCAAATTCCGTTTGCGAAATATTTATTTTTTTGATAAATATTTACATTTATACACTCAAAAGTGGCCTAACGTCTTTGTACGACTTACTAATTTCATTTTAGTTAAAGCAATTTTTGTGGATCTATTTTTTCTGGTAATAAAACGACCAAGAGCGCTTGTAGACGTCCGTTTTTTTCACAGGACAACGGTCCGTCAATAAACGGCTATCCTTGTATTCATATATTTTTTTATCGGATGGATGTTAGCTGGGACAACCGTCTTACATGCCCTAGTTAATAGTTTTGAACTGGTAGTCAAAGATTACGCACACAGAAGAAACAAAAAGAAATAGAAAAACGTAAAAGGTCATTGCGGGTGCATCCGATATTATTGGAAAGGGAAGAATATGGTGCATTTCATACTCTTTTTATGCAGTTTGAAGAAGATGAAACTAAATTTTACAATTACTTTCGGATGAAGAAAGAAACCTTTCAACTTTTATTAACAGCGCCAAAACTAGACTAACTATTTTTGAGGTACTCTTGGGTTTTGTTCCATAGTACAAGCCTATTTTTAACTAACCTTATTAACAATTCCATGTCACCATCAGCCATTTTTAAAAGAACGCACGTAGATGGCACTCCATTTGCAGAAAACAGGCAGGGGAAGCGGTGGTGCATCCAGCGTATATCGTTCGCCGGATCGATGTCTGGTGCATGTACACACAACCATTATAAAACATAACCACCGCGAATCCATCAAAAAAACACGGTCCCTTGTCCGGTGAAAAAAAACGGACATCTTTAGCTTCGTATGTGGGATAACCACTATAGGTGTTGGTTATTACCTACCGTACCGATCGTTATCTCATATTTTGATTATGAAATCTCGTGATCTGTCGAATCTGTTTCAAAGTATGCAAAACTGTGTTTCTTTGGTGTTGCTAAAGTAGTTGGCCTTGACTTGCGAAATACAGAGCAATGGGTTTGTCGTTACAATTAACAAACATAATCTTGATGAGTAGTCTAAGTGAGAATATATAATAATATATAACAACTGCAAATAGTTTTTTAAACATTTAAATGAAGTCACATATTGTACAAGTAAATATATACGTATTAATCGAGGAAGTTTCGAGGAGTTTCGGAATTTTTTACCGTATAATATCTGTCACTGTGAGGATGCTAGATCCTAGCTTCCAAAAAACATTCTAGGGCTACCACAGCCACCCTATAAAAAAACGTCGATAATAGAACGCACCTTGAATCGATTGACAAACAATTGTGACGAGGGTTCCAGTGAAAACTGTTCCAAAGCCTGGAAAAATCGCTGTAGTAATGTATTAACGCGGAAGGGAGCATCACTCAATTGTCAGATCTCGTATAACTTATAAAATGTTCGAAAATATCGCATGTCTTTTAATGAATTTAGTCAATATTGACGATAACTCGAAGAAATAGCGAGTGGATGACGTCAAGGAAATATTCTCGACTAAACAAATAAATGGAAAACGAAATGATAATGATAATAAAGAGCAAACAATGCTTCTTAAACGTTAGTTTACATTTAAAAAAAAGGAACGAAGTGCAAAGTAATAAGCATACTGGTCAAAAGTTTTTGCCCATCCCATAATCCATTTTTCAAATATCAAAATAAAACACTTAAACACATTTCTCATTCATATTGTTACGTCCCCCCATTATCCTCTTTACTATTAAGTAATAAACAAAAAAAAAATTAAAATAAAAACAGAAAAAAACAGAAGAAAACAGAAACCAACAAAAAAAATACGAAATATCTCCCTAAACCTGGAAAGAAACCGGGGCTTTCTTTTCTTCTTTGTCAAACTACAATTGAGCGTTTGTTTTCTTTCTTCTTTTTTCAGCCTGAAGCAATCACCACAATCCCAACCTTGTAGAGGAGCAACTCCTACATCAGTGCCAATTCCAACGAACCTCTCTAGAGAAAATTTCATATTGTCAAGTTGAAGCCAAAACGGTGTCTTAAAAACCATAAATAATAGTGTCCATTATTTGTTTACTTGCCCATGTTTATTTTTGTCGATTCTTTAATTGTGAATTAATTCTTCGATGTTTATGATTGTAATTTAGTCCCAGTGAGACGCAAGAACGTGCTGTTACATCTTTTTGTTCACGCAAGTTCAGACTTTTAAAACGGATAAAACCAAGGAACTATCAATTGAAGCTACTGCGTTAATCGCAAGTCTTCATAATCTAGGGAAAAGTAACACAACCGCAGAAGATAGTATATTGATCTGTAGACGTGATCGACGACTCACGGATCCAGAGATAGCAACTCAGATCAATGAATGCTCGAGTACTTTTATAGTGAAAAGAAGATTGAGAAAAGCTTGTCTGTGGAAGTGTGGCAGAAGTGAAGTTACTGTAGGCTAAAAAACACAAAAATTGGACGCAGGAAGAGTGGGAGCGATGAGTCAAAGTTTGGTCTAAGAGAAAAATGTTAGATCTATGAGGAGTCCTGACTATAAAACACGTCGGAGGCTAAGTGATAGTTTGGGGATGTTTTGGAGGAAGTGCAACTAGAGACCTGGTGAAAATTGAAGGGATTTTGTAGAAATAAGTCTATTAAAAATATTAAAGGAACATATAGTTGGACAGGGAATTCAGAAAACAGTCTCCCACTTCCACTTGACATCTTAGTATTTCCTGAAAAACGAATGGAACCAAATAGACGCCGATTATTTGTTGAAATTGTAAAACGAAATAATAAAAGCAAAAGAAGGTTACATCAATGTAGTTTTATTATTATCAAAATCGATCGTATCGCTTTCATTTGTTGGGTATCACGCAAACCATAGGGTGGGCAGAAGGTTTTTACCAGTAGTGTATGTAGCGAAGATGAAGTAGTGGCTGTTGTCGAAGTTTCCGGGAATATTTTCGATGAGAGCCGTTATCAAACAAAATGCTCATACAAAAAAAAGGAACATCGAATATTATTTTGACTTATTTATTTATTTATTTTGAGGGTTATAACTGAAAGAGCCCTTAACATTTGTATTCTATTAGTTCTGCATAGAAAACCGCCTTGATTCACATATTTATTCGTTTGAAAATATGGCAACAATGACATTATCGCACCTTTCATTCCCGTTGATAAACAATAGAACAAAACACGGTTATGACATGTAGCTGTAATATATTTCCCCAGTACACGAAAAGCGTTATTTACTTTGGTAAATAACGCGTTGGAGAAACTACAAAACAAAGGTAATGTTTGAACATTTGAAATGCTGAAGCTACAGTTATTTAGAGTCTAGTGATTTATTTCATTCTCTTCGGACGATAAGTGACTTCAATAATTTGAATAACGAAAACTGACTCGGTAAAATCTATAAAGTCTAAATAAGAAACCATCGTCAAGTCATCTCATGGGTAATGAGCCTCTAGAAATCTGTTTACGTTTTTCTTTTAGTACCTCAACAAACCAAACTCTATTCATCGATAAATCGGTTAATTGTAACTAAAAGGTTGGGGCGCGAGGTACGCACGTGGATCGAGCGTACAGGCACATTTAGAAAACGTTTTGTGCATCTAGCGCACACTACCTGTGTCGGATCCGAAAGATCGATCGACGAGCGCACTAAAAGACATTAAGACAAAACGAAAAACCATCAGCAGCATCTAAGATTTTCCAAAATGAGCAAATGTTCAATATTATATAAAATATTTTATATTTTGTATGATGTACGATTTGTATTTTAAATTTTCTACAAAAAAGCCTTTTAATTTAAGTATGGTTAGGTTAAGTTAGGAAACTACGACTATAATCGCATTGATGAGAAAGTATTTTTGTTACTCTGTTGTTAACTCTTTTTTAATTATTCTTCTTTTATTTGCAGCAAAAAACATTTCAAGCTAACTACAGGGGTTCAAGACACAGTCTTTATATCTGCAAATGTGCGCTCGATGCATCCTCTTATATGATCCGTGCGCTAGAACAACCACCGTGCGCTAGATGCGCGCATTCAACCAAAAGTACTATAAAACTTTCATATTCATTCAATATTGATAAAATACGAAAAATCGTCAAACTTTTCTTTCCATTTCGATTTATTCGTCGACCTATTACCGACAATTCCCTATCGGCTATCTACCGAACGAAACTCAATTTTCACAAAGTTTATTACGCTTTTCCCGCACACTATCGTCCGAAGGAGAAAAACGAAGTATTCCATTTGTAAGAGTGGAATCAAATGTTATTTATGGCTCCAAATTACTTTTCTAAAACAGGGTCTAAATGTTTCCAAGAGATTTTACTCAGTAAAACTGATGGTCGATATTCAAATGGCAATTATGTTTCTGAATCATTTTTTTTTGCATTCCTCATATAATTGAAACTTTTGAAAAAAATCTAAATTATTGGGTATTGAAATTTTGAAATTTATAGTGTTTTTGAGCAGCTTCGAAATTATAAATGCTCTCACAGTCCAAGAAAATGTTATAATCGGTAATCCCCCTTTTTATGTTTGTTTACAATAGTGATAATTAGGGGTAACTAACCCTTATATTATCGTCAATAGATACACGTCTACGTTAATAAAAAAAGAATTCTACCTGAAAATGGACACAATAATTGATAAAGTCTCTCAAGCGGTCACTCTATTGCGACAAGGCCAGAGTCAGCGCGAAGTGGCCAGTGCGCTGAACATTAGTCAGTTTGCCGTTTCCATATTTTACCGTTGCTATCAAAAGACTGGTAACTTCCATTAAAGACGCAACTTTGGAAGAAAAGGGTTCACATCCTAGTGAAATGACCGATTCATTGTAAGCATATCGCTGAAAAATGGGGCCTTCATTGGTATTCAGTGTTTGGACAGTCATAAGAAGACCACCGAGCTACGAATAAGCAGAGTGTGCCTGCATGATAGCGATAGAAGAGGACGAGTCCACAGAAGACCTGGAGAAAGATTTGCGCAGTGTTGCACCTCCGGAGGAGATTCCTGGATAGTTTGGGCGGGCATTTTAATGGAAGCGAAAACATTGTTGGTTCTTATTGAAACTAGAGGATTAACAGCGAACCGATACACAGAAGAATTTTAGGAAATCACGTCGTCCTCTACGGTGACAACTTCATTCTAATGCAGGACAATGCTCGTTCACATACTGCACGTTCTGTACGACAGTATTTACAGTTTGTACTCTTAGGAGTACTCTCTTTATTAGTACACCCTGTAATGAGACTTTATGCAAAGAGAATGAACAAACCAGAAAACTAAATGTTTCCGAAGTTTATCCTAACTATTTTTGATTGCTATCTCACATTTTGATGCTTATTGTTTTCTTTGTTTTTATACAGACTTTTTAATCTGTATTGTAGCTTGTTAATCGATTTCTTTTGCTAGCTAAGTTAACTAGAATTCGAAATTTCCAATTATTTTCATATTTAAACATAATTAATATAAAATCTGTACAAGCATATCTAGGATGTCAAGGCTTCTGCGGCATTTTCAAGTTCATCGACCTCGATGCATTGGCATGGAACCGTGAACCGACGACCTTTTTCATCCTCGCCATCATTTTTCTTCTTTTTAAATTTCTCATTATCCGAACTCGATTTCTTTGTTCAACCATCGATACACGCAGAAACATTATTGTGGGAATTTGTATGTTCAGAATGGAAACAATGACGAATATGAATAATAATAAGAATCAAATTCTCGTTTCATCTAATATATATTTAAAATTCTAGAAACTCCTTTTATTGGAAGATTGTGGTTTCTTTATTTTCAATATTTACTTGTATATAAGTTCAAACTTATATCGATACGGTGAAGAAAATCTTTATCTGGATGTATATGTAGGGTTCAATACAAGTAAATCTCAATAGCAGCGGAATTTGCTGTCAGAATCGGGAAATTATAGTCGCCCTGTCTATAAATTGTTATCGCTGAGAAATTGACAGTTGTTCAACAGGAAGTATAGGAAATATGAAAAAGAGATTCTTCGGTTCGATAACCACAAGTCCATTTCGTCGATCTGTTAAAAGATTATTTTGATATTAAACAATAATTTTGATTATTGTAATAGAAATTAACGATTGTGAAACTTTCCACTAAAATTATAAAGTTTTTGCAAAATATTTCCGCCTACTTTCTTTCTTCTTCTGATATTCTTTATTATTCTCGAATTTTCTTCGACAATTGACAGAATACTTCCAGAATATTTACTATCAGCAAATAATATAGCAAAATGAGAAGTTGGAGGATCTTTCATAATATGAACTGTCCTCCATTCTTTGAGCGTTAAGGTATTGGCTTGTGCTGGAGTGTAAGCAAGACCTAAAAGAACTGATGAGCGATTGCTGCATAATCCAGCTAGTTTGGGTTCCCGATCATTCGACCAACGACGAAGTGACTCGCTTCCCAGGTAAATCCACCAATAGGCCAAGAACCCATTCTTGGTATGGCGTCTCTCAACGTTCTGCTTGCGTAACATGTTCTGCGGAAATGATGGATCTTCTGCCTCTTATCTAACCACTGCTTCACGTAAAAAGGCACGGAATTCAATCGGACACGGTCATACGCACATTGGGCATCACAGATGACCAGATAGTGCATGGGGGAGGAAAAAAATAGAGACCACGTCTTCTGTGAGTGCCCAACACCCACACTTGCGAGGTCCGAACACTTGAGCAAGCCTTACAATTTGTTTAGTGACGTTGTCTGATCGGCTTTACATAGGACACTGGCTTTTGGTAATTTTAATTACGCAGCAACGCCACTTTTCTACAATGCTTTGCCCATATTCATAGAACGATTATAAAACCAGTGGAACCGAGTACAACAACGAAAAAATTTTCTGAAAATATTACGAAAAGAATTCTACAATAGGTATATATAAGACGCAAAAGTAACAAAAATAAATGATGAAGTGGAACTCGAAGAAGAGAAGAAAACCTTTAGAAATGATCAGTTGTACGTTCCAGTGAATCCTATTCTAGCGTAGAAGCCAAGACAGGAAAGTTGCGAAAATAGGAAAGATAACGAGAATAACCAGTTTTTAAAGCAACATGTAAATAAAATAAAGAAAAGGAATGATATCAAAAAATTGAACAAAACCTAATGCATTAGTATTAATCATAATTTGTAAGTATCGACCGACTTAATGATGATGATGATGATGAATCATAAATATTCGACGTAAATTTCAAAATTAGAGACGGAACACTAAATAATTTAAAAGTGTGAATGATATTGAGAAACTTAAATATTAAACTTATATACGAAATAGAAAAAATAAACATTATTCAAATACCTACCTGATATATCGATATTCATAATTATTCAGTCCAGGTCATTTACATTTTATTGTAAATCGATTTCGAAAGGTCAAAAGTGATTATTTTCATATTATTACTAAGAACCAGCAATTGAAATATTTTGTTGTATGTATTATTAGTTTGTTTTCTAAACGAATGGACTATAGTCGACGTATACTTCTATTCAATGTTAATGGATTAATTAACTAATTTATAAGTATACTGAAAGCCGTCTGTCAAGTTCAATGTACCAATTTAATTATCTGTTGTTCATTCTCTGTACGAAGACGTTAACTTTGTAATCACACGCGAAATATATTTTTTTTTTTTACCTTTATAATACGGATAATACACTTAGTATTCTACACCTAATGTTAAAGTAGAGGTCAAACATTTATCAGAATTATAATTATTGAGGAGAATTATGTTTAGTTACAAAAAGTACTAATTTAAGTTTGTTGGGTATGTACCTAGTGGGCCATACCTCGAGAACGGATTAAATAACAGCTTCAGGGAAAAAATTATAACAAAAGCCCCGAGAAACACATGAAAATTATTTTCAGAGTTTCAATTTCTACCATTAAAATACTTCGTATTGCCTGTCGTATTCTAACAATCATATCATCTCTTGTCGTGGGTATTTTGGTGTAAACGAGATCTTTTATTCTGCCCCACAAATCTAAGTAATTCAGTTCTGCAGATTTGAATGGCCAAATAAATAAACTTGAACGTCCTATCCACCTATCAAGGTATGTTTGATCTAAAAAATCCGGAGCATATATGGAATAATGTGCCGGGCACCCATCATGTTATAACGAATGGTTGAGGGTATATTTTCAAATAAGTGCTTCGTAAACAAGTTTAGGAAATATGAAAGAGATGTACAGATTTGTTACATGGTTAGTTCACCAGCCCAAATCGACAAGCGGTTTACGATTTTTTAATGTTTTACTTTCAAAAGACCTATTTTGATGCTTATCAGAAATCACACATAGCTAAATCAAGGAAACAGGGTGGATGTTAAATGACTGATACATTATTTTCTCGAAAAAATTCATCATCATCGCGATGGAACATTAACATATGAGTTTTGATTGACTGGAACCATTTTAAATTTTAAGGAATACTGTGAGTTGATCTTCAAGCTCAATAGCTTCAACTAACTGCGAACATAATTTTTTTAAAGACCTTCTCTTATTGGCATTGTTGGTAAATCTTCTTAAAACCTGGCGGGGTCTCTTTGAAATATATTTCGAAAAATTCATTCCACGTTTCAATGATGAATTGTCTACCTCCTGTATATACACAGAAAGCTTGTTTGTACTGAATAAGACTTGGTGAAAGTAGAATGAAAAAGTTTGCACAACAAGAAAAAATTCTAATGCAACTATTACATATTCAAGATGGTTGTATTGGGGAATTTGTTTTTCAATAACATAAAAAAGTACTTAACACAAAATAATTATTTAAAAAAACAAAGCCTTTCAATTTATGTAATGCAGAAATAACAATTTCCCCTATTCTCCGTCTATTTTATAGACAATATTCGACGTCTTGAACTTCTGCACAATGTACAGTGTAGTTGTAGAAAATTGCAGTAAAAACAAGTCGTTCTATCTATCATTTTTCCGCAGATTTTTCGAAGCTTAAACTGATATACCGGCCATAGATGAAATTAAATAAGATGCAGCTAGCTTTGAGCCCTTGTTACTTTGCTTTTCAAGGCGCTATCGTATTTTGTGAAACTGAAAACAATTAACGTATTGATTTCGGTCCAAGTTGTGTGACTAACCTTTACCGTTTGCTCAACAGCTATTTATCTATGAGATAATAAATTGAAATCTATTTGAAAGAGATTCTCCGTTTTTTACCACTTTGGTTTCAATTGAGCTCTGTGATAAACTCTCTATTCCCTATATGTGCCACGAATTGTTAATTTGAAAAAAAGTTTCATCATCGTATGATTGAAAATTCCAATTGCGAATTGCACAAACAACTTTTGAAGCGAATTTATACTTTCCCACGAATGTAAAAATAATCAATCACATTGGCGTTTCAATCTCTCACTCAATCGCAACAAAAGTTCTTGCGAGCGTTTACTCAATTTCCTTCGGCTACGAACAATGCACTCTCATATTCTTATCTCTTCATTTTATCGTTTCTTCGGTCTACTGTTAGATAATTTATAGTTTTGTACATGCAGTAGTCGCTCGGTTGTAAATCAAAACTTAAAATTCACTAAAAGTCAGTATAAGAATGAAGATTAACTTCCCAACCTGAACAAAGTTAAAATTATTGTTTTGATAAGATCATTTTAAAACGAATGGTTGATTGAAGAAAAATGTATATAGGGTATATATACAGCTAAAAATACTCGTAATTATTCAATACCTTCCACCTTCCTTATACTATAGACGGAATACGAAGGGGATTCGATCTCGTGAAAGATCTCGGAAAAAACTTTGGATAAAGTCATCCATTTACTCTATTTTATACAATATACATCCGACCTATAATCGATTATAGAGCAAGCAACCTACCCTCAATACGATTGCCGGTTCATCTCCACCTCAATTCCGAGCCTTTTAAAAATACCAGCAAGTCTGACACGTAATTCGTACTACCAAACCGAGCAACACTATAAACAAAAAACACATTCTTCAAAACCCAATAGAAAACTTCTTTATTTTCCCCTTCGGTTACTATCAAGAAAATATCTCACGCACTGTACCCGTCCTTTATACCTTCACGCCTAGTTGCTACAGCTCAACTATTGAACAAGAATGAACGTCCCAGCATACGTGCGGAAAATGATGGGCAAGACAGTATCATGTACGACGGTTTACTTCAGCTAAAACTACCAACAACAGTCATATCTGTATCATTCGTTGATGATATCGCTCTTGCAATCTTGCTATCTACAAAACAACTTGAGTGTCTCTTTCGAGAGATATCAAAAGTGCATCAACCGTACTGGTCAGGAGCTAGCAGAGCACAAAACGAAAGCGGTTCTAATAAGTAGCAGAATCAATCCGATATCTGGGTATGACAATTGCCGCTCGCCTTAGTTTTGACCAGCAGATGGAAATCGCTGCCATTAGAGCATCAGCGACTGATGCCTAACCTAGGAGAATCCAAGCAACAACACAGAAGAATGCTCCTAATAACTGTCGTTACTTTGATCCTCACGTATCGCCTAAAGTCCAAGGAAACGCGAAAGAAGCCGACCTCAATATACTGGTTGAGTGCACTGTAAGTGATAAGTGCATTCCGTACGATTTTGAAGGAGACCGTCGAGGTAATTGCAGGAATGTTACCTACTGATCGACTAGCTGAGGAAACGGCCATGAGGATACACATCATATCAAAAATGAGGACTGGCGAGTATAGAACGATTGCAAAGACATGGAAAAGTGGACACAGTGCACGGCAGTATCAACTACTTCCTGACGCAGGTGCTTTCTGGGCATTGGAGTCGAAGAATTTGAATAAGAAGACCTCTAGAGCAGTTATTCGATTTTAATCCTTTAGATTTATCTCTCTAGTAGAATTACGACAACTAATTGTTCAAGAAAGCAGTTTACTGACTTCAGATATGGTCGGAAATATTTGTTAAACGTTTTTACCTATGCAGTTGCTTACGCGGGAATGTAAATTCGGCCAAATTAAATATCTGACCTATGATTTCACAAAGATCGTTTTAAATTAACTGGTAAATTCGGTTAAAAAGCGTCACACACCTGAGTAAAAGAAGCAGGTAAGTATCCGAACCGGAATAGGATGAAGGATTGAAAATACCTAAGTACAGTTGGAACCTAAGGCTAAGATTCTTTGAAAATCGTAATAATCGTTAGAGCTCTTAACACTTAAGTGAGGTTAGGTTAGGCCGAATTTACATGTACATATATTGCACACCAAATATCTCCGGTCGAATTTACTATCAGCCGTTATTTATGGTAAGTAAGAACAAGTGTATTTTTAAATAAAATTTCTAAATATTGTGGATATCAAATACGAAAACATGGGATGAATAATTTTTAACGATCTTTATGCATAGACAACTTACTTGTTTTCAACGAAGAATGAATTTCTGTAGACTTACCTGAAACAAAAAAAAGCAATCAACAAAACAGCTCAATTTTTGAAAAAAAAAATAACAATACAATAACGCAAAAGTCAATATTTTAACATCTCAATTTCTTGAGTATTTTCGTATTAGAAAATATATTCTTTGTATTAAAGTGGAATAAAGAAAAGTCTCTCTAAAATCAAGACGAATATTACAAAAGAGAAATGATACTAATGTATTCGGAAAATTTATTAAAAGATACCCGGGCGAGGAACTCGGTATTAAATGAAACTTGTTTCGATCGCTTGTTTAAATTTTCTTTATTCGTTGTTTGAATATGAAAATTGATAATATTCAAGCATCCCTCAAGAAGGACTCAAATCATCATCCCAAATACCCAACTTACATCGATTGGTACACGCAGGGAGAATAACAATGAAGAAAGAGCAAATTAGCTAATGCCTCCCTCTCGGAGTAACGCCGGAGACAAAAGTGAAGCTGCATACTTCTACCAGCAATGATTGGAACATCAGGCTGGTAGAGTTTTTCCCTCCACCTCGGAACAAAAACCAAATAGCTTTGATAATCATATGCTATTCGGATAGGTTCCGCCTCGTGCCAGTAGGTGGTAGCAGTGATTCGAATTGGACTCGTACTCTTCCCGCTGTCAGCGACCTTCGGTTGATGGTAGAGTTCTTGACGGTGTTAAGCACTGCCGAAATGCGACGTGCACTTCAAAACAAAAAAAGTGGAACGCTTACTGCACGTGTTGGGGTGTTGTTACAGCTTAATTTCGCTCCCAGCGAATTACGCCTCATGAAATTCCCATCCTCCGGTGAATAGTTTAGGAACGACGAAGAGCTAAAGACGTCTGTCACACGCTAGTTCAATTCCTAGTTCTACGACCAAGAGTCGTGAAATATGTTAAATAGTTAAATATCAATGTCAAATATTCCTCGAAGTACTTTGAAAAAATTAAATCGTATGTTAAAGTCAATAGGGTCGCAATTTTTTCTGTAAAAGTTGGGTCAAAAAGCAGAATAATTTTTTGTTGCCCCATGTACAGTTAACATAAATACTTCTTTAGAAACTAATTAACTAGAGTAATAGTTTTACAGTTTCAACACGATCTTTCCGTTTTTTTTTATATTTTTTTTTCTCTCATATCCATGTATTATTTAAGTAGGTTACTCAGCAACCGTCTTACATCTTCTTCACATTTACCGTTAGGTACGAAGCTCACATAATTATATATCAAGCTGGAACGGTACTCTTCAGACAATGCCGACGAACGACAAGTATTCGGTATAGGGGAAACCGGATTAAATTTTGAAATTTTTTAATTACTAGAGTTACTATATCGCAGCAACCGATCTAGTATTTATTGTGTTGTTATCTCCTCAGCAGATCTCGGTACTCGGCTTCTATTTTCACAATTAATAATAACCAAACTATCTTTTAACTGAAATTGTCTTCTCTATGTTTGTGGATGAAACCCAGGCCTTCGATGTATAACGAACTCGAACATAACCTCAAACAAATTCTACCTTTACAACACTTAGCTTACTGCTGAATTTCTATATTAGTTTCGTATTAAAAGCAAGGATCAATATTTAGCATAAGGGCCGATAAAAGCTGGTGTAATATAAGTCCAAAGACTCATTCACAAGAAATAGGACGGTAAACCACATTATTTATTATTGGTTTGTTTATATTTTACTATAAAGCGACATCAAGAGACAATTTCGGTTCGGTAGATGTCCTATTCTTTGTGGAAGAGTCCTTGGTACAAAACAGCGTTCGGGGTCTGCTGCTGTATCTCTTATACAGTTTTTTTATACCAGTAAAAACTGAGCTAGTCCATTTGCAGACCATGCATTGGAGTTTGTTAAATTTGAACAAAAAGCTGATAAAGTACTGCAAGAAACGTTGACGCATCAAAAGAATGTTAATTTCACAAATAAACGTACACACTTGCTAGAATGGAAGGAAGACCTCAAGAAGAAAAGGAAAGAACTAAGTCTCAAATATGAAAAATTATACGGACTATTATGTAGAAACACTGAACTATCGATGAGTTGATGATATAAAAACAGTACTCAACGCTTGGGTGGACATAAGGCATACAATTTTGTAGTTATGCTAGGTCAAGCAATATTGAAGTCATACGGAAATTCCAAAGCAAAGCATTAAGGGGTATTGTTAACACTTCACGGTAAGAAAGCTTCTCAGCCAAGAGAAGGTCTGTTGTTCCACCGTGAAATAGGGATTCCCGAACAAAGGATTGAGAGATATTGTCAATACTCCTTGTTATGTAACAAACAGCGGCCCCCACAGGGACCTAGGAACAGGAAAGGTTGCAAACGAGACAAGATATTTTGCAAGGAAGCTTCACAATCACGAGAAAGGAAACAATCTAGCTGGTGTACAAACGTGGAATAGTGATTCCAAATCAAGGTAGTGAGAGGTATTGTCAATGCTCCTTGGTATGTAACAAACAGCGGCCTCCACAGGGACCTAGAAACCGTAAAGGTTACAAACGAGACAAGATATTTTGCAAGGAAGCTTCACAATCACGAGAAAGGAAACAATCTAGCTGGTGTACAAACGTGGAATAGTGATTCCAAATCAAGGTAGTGAGAGGTATTGTTAACGCTCCTTGCTATGTAACAAACAGCGGCCTCCACAGGGACCTAGGAACCGTAAAGGTTACAAAAGAGACAAGATATTTTGCAAGGAAGCTTCACAATCACGAGAAAGGAAACAATCTAGCTGGTGTACAAACGTGGAATAGTGATTCCAAATCAAGGTAGTGAGAGGTATTGTTAACGCTCCTTGCTATGTAACAAACAGCGGCCTCCACAGGGACCTAGGAACCGTAAAGGTTACAAAAGAGACAAGATATTTTGCAAGGAAGCTTCACAATCACGAGAAAGGAAACAATCTAGCTGGTGTACAAATGTGGAATAGTGATTCCAAATCAAGGTAGTGAGAGGTATTGTCAATGCTCCTTGGTATGTCACAAACAGCGGCCTCCACAGGGACCTAGGAACAGGAAAGGTTGCAAACGAGACAAGATATTTTGCAAGGAAGCTTCACAATCACGAGAAAGGAAACAATCTAGCTGGTGTACAAACGTGGAATAGTGATTCCAAATCAAGGT